>NC_138764.1:74234874-74287810 GCF_965113315.1 Podarcis vaucheri
TACAGTGGCCTATCTATAGCAATGAGTCCCCAACAATGTGTAGGGCACGTGCTGCAAGCCACGATGGCTTCCCTCTGCCTCCGCAATTGGAGGCAGCAATGTTTCTGAATGCCAGTTGCTGGAATCTACAGAAGGGAGAGGGCTCAAATCCTGCTTGTGGGTTTCCCACAGGAATCTGGGTAGCCATTGTGAGAACAGGATATTGGACTTAGATGGACCATTGGGCCTGCTCCTGCAGGCTCATAGTCTACTCTTATGAGAGATGCTGACAGGGGCCTTGGGGAACACCAGGCGGTACGCTGAGTGCATCTGCCACTCTTATTTAATTTATTTCGCAAAACATATATACCACTTGCTTGTTAAACGAAGCTGAATGGTGGTTTATTAAAAGAATGGTATAAAAGCAGTTTAAAATAACTATTTAAAACATTCACAAAATAAAACCAAGGACAAGCTAAAAACAGATGGAAAACACATGTCAACATTTGTGGATAGGCTTCCCTAATTTCCGCCCTCCCTTCCCCACAGGTGGGTGGGGTTTGCGGCACCGAGTGGGGCTCACCTGGGCAGGTGCCTACCACCTGCTTGGGCCAGCCTTTGACCCACCCTCGGCCAGGAAGGACGATGGACGGCCGGCTGGGGGTGGGGCTAAGGCCAAAGAAAATAGACTGACCTGCTGTCCAAGCCTCTTTTGGTTTTCTTTCTTCCAGGAAGAATAAATAAGAATGCTTTTAGCAGGTGCTGAAAAGAGTACAGTGAAGGGGCCTGCCTAATGTCAACAGGCGGGGGTTC
The DNA here is from genome assembly GCF_965113315.1 of Podarcis vaucheri. Classification (NCBI taxonomy): domain Eukaryota; kingdom Metazoa; phylum Chordata; class Lepidosauria; order Squamata; family Lacertidae; genus Podarcis; species Podarcis vaucheri. Next base: position 74,235,667 of record NC_138764.1, read on the forward strand.
CAAAGTATGTCAACTGACCTGGGAAGGCCCCAGGCACCATTGACCCCTCTTGTCTCTGTTGGTGCCTGGAATAGTGGCATCCTATAAAAGGAGGGGGTGTGGACAAAAGGGGGGGGTTCCCTCTGCAGCCCACACAACAGTTGACTGGCATAAGGGAATAAGGGAATTCCATTGCCACAGTTGCCTTGAAATGCGTAGTCCTATGAGCCTGGATTAAGACAGGAGTGCCTGGCGTGCTCTGGTCCATGGGGTCACGAAGAGCTGGACAGGACTAAACGACTAAGCAACAATGAGCCTGGATTGATGCTGGGTGTGGGAGGCAATGAGAGAGGAGCCGTTCTGCAGCTGCAAGGAGAACAAAGCCCATTGTCCTGGGATCTGACCTAGAAAATGTATATGGAGCACCTGAGTTTAAGGGGAAAGTGTGCTACCAGTTTTAATGGGATGGGGCAGCGAGGGGATCATGCCCCAGGTATCCAAAGATTGGAGAATATTTATGTATAGCATCACAGATTCACACACACCCCCCAAAAAAAATCCCTTTCAGGGAACAGTTTTTGTTTTCGCATGCATTGGATCTGATTCCCATGTTTGGGATGTCCCTGAAGGGAGATGGGGCGGTGACTCCCTGGACTCCCTGGCTGCTGCAGCAAAAGAGATTATTATTACTTGTTCAAGCCAGCGGGATTTAGTCCTAAGGTTTCTTGCCTAACAGACACCTCTGGCGCTGTATCATTTGCTCTCTGCTTGTGGGACATGTTATCATTTGGAAGATGCAGTGTGTTAGCATATTAGGTGTGTCTGCAGATAGTGCTCGCTGCCTTGGTGCAGGAGACAGACCAGATGACTTTTAGATCACCTGCCAGGGACTTTGAGGCCGCCAGGAGATCCACAGGTGTAGCTGATCCTGTCATGTTCCTATACTGATGAGAAAGAAAAGCTGAAGCTGCCACAACTCTCCCTGTCCCAATGATTGAGAGCAAAGCAGCCCCATCCTGAAGACAATCTAAGGTTGGCCCCATTAACTACGAAACCCAAAATTTGTGGGTTTCCATATCTGTGCCAAAGTTTCCCCACTGTGATGTTTCACTTGCTCAGTTTGTGGGGTGCTGCAAAACATGAGGGGTTTGCTGGGAAACCCCCCCCCCTGCAAAACTTTGGCACAGGTTTGGAGGGGATCCCAAATTTTGAGGTTTATCGTTAATTTTCCTTCTAAGGATGAGAACCCCTCAATCCTGCCCTATGGCAGAACCATCTCTGCTCGCAGATGCAGGCAGAGCTTAGCCTAGACCTGCCAAGCTGAGTGTAATCCACCAACTGGGCATTTTATTTGCTATGTTTTCATCCTACCTCTCCCACCAAACGCTTCACCTCAGCAGCCTATTTCAGATTACCTTCTTGAGATGACCTGTTTATTGAGCAATCATCCTGCAGGTATAGGACGGTATACAAAACTAATAATTAATAATAATTTGCTGGCACAAAACCTGTGCAGAGGTTAGACGGTACCCAATCTTTATTAAGTATTCAATTTGATTGTGCGGAGGTTGTAATTCCTCCTGCGTTCATTCTCATTTGCTTGTGAGATGTTTCTATGTCTTCCCCTTATTGGTTCATTCCACATTAGTCAATTCATTTCTCCATTGATTTCCTAACTGCAAAAGCTCTGCTTTCCCCCCCCCCCCCCAAGTAGATGTGCTAGGGAAACAAAGCACTTTAATTGTGCAGACCTGAACTTCACAGTACCTGCTTCAAAGCCCTCCTGCAAAATGCTGGCTGTCTGGAGGCACCTTTAGAAGGAAAATATCCCTTTTGTTGCTGTTGTGGAAGCAAAAACCGGGGAGTCAAAATCCTTACTAATCTACTGTAAATCACTCAGAGATTTACAAGTAGATCCCAGGCTGTTTACTTCAGCTCCAGAGCACTCCCATGGCTGGCGTTCAAACCAAGTACACATGACATTAGCCACAATCCAAAAATTGGATTTCAAAAAATCAGCCTGATTAAGCTGATGTTAAGCAGTTAAGATGCCCATGCACAGATGACGTCTTCACTGAATTGGGGGTGGGGAGTGGCAGGCACAGGGAACAAATCCGATACACTGCATTGGGTAAAGACATCTCCATTCCCTCTCAGGTATGTACAGTAACATGAAAATGCAACATGAAACGGGGGGGGGGGATGACAACCTCACAACATTTCAAGTCACTATAATGTACATGGTCCCAATCTACCTTTTCCCCACTGCATTGTGGCTAAGAGGCTGAGATCAGGAAGGGGACCCTTAAGCAAACCACTCTCATTCAGTTCCAGTCTTCCAATTGGCTATATAGGGGATGACGACTTGCCTTGTGGGATTGCTGTCAAGGGTTACAACTCAATAATGAAGGTGAAGTGTTTGGAGATTTGAAAGAGCTTAAGCTATTGCCCTATAACTTCTAGACGCTGCAAATGTGATGGTATTATGTAGTTTCTGCAGTCCCAAACCCACTTCAGGAATGGTATGCAGCAATAGCAGAGCAAGGGGAGGTGGTGGAACATATACGATGGAAGAAAATAGGTGGGAGAATCTGAAAAGCCATCTCTTCCTAGCAATTGAACCTTAACCATATCACCTTCCTCCTCTTGGCACCAGGCGATGCTTAAAGGTAAAGGGACCCCTGACCATTAGGTCCAGTCGTAACCGACTCTGGGGTTGCGGCGCTCATCACGCTTTATTGGCCGAGGGAGCCGGCGTACAGCTTCTGGGTCATGTGGCCAGCATGACTAAGCCGCTTCTGGCGAACCAGAGCAGTGCACGGAAATGCCATTTACCTTCCCGCCAGAGCGGTACCTATTTATCTACTTGCACTTTGACGTGCTTTTGAACTGCTAGAAGGCGTTGCTTGGCAGAAGGCAATGCTTGCAGACATCTAAATTACTAAACAGATTTGAAGAAAGAGAAGGGGAACATGGGGCTCCTTCGTATTTGGGGTGGTCTGCCGAGATTGTGTAGAGCTCTGCCTCTTGGTCCAATCAAAATATTGCACACTCTCCTTGGGTGTGCCTTTTCTTACACTGAAGCTCTAATTTTCTGTTTTGGGGGCTCCTTGGGTCCAATTTTGCCCTCTTTCTGTTTCACTAGCATGCCACATACAGGAGTGCCACCTTTATTTCAGTTTAATCCATGCTGCTCTTCACCCTTGCCCCCATACTTCACCCACACAGAGACATTGAAAGAAAGCAAACAATCCACCTTTTTAATGACTCCTTAACCACCCTGCGTGCCCATTAAGTGATTGTGAGCCTGTGCACTCTAAAAGCCATCGCCGAGGCCTTTTCTCTTTTTCATCACCTTGTGTTCTTGTTGACAGCCTTGTTTGTTAAGCCATGCCAGGTTCTGCCCCCACTCACTAGCAACACCCTTGCTAATTATATGGGTAACATAATCAACTAGAGCGGGTGGCAGTTGGCACGTCTCTATTCACCAGGAGCTACCACTGCTGGGAACTCCTCTAGTATAGCCACGCATTGTTTGATCATTAAACAAATTCGCAGCCACAGCCTCCATGCAGGGGAGACACCATGGAGATTGTCATCTGGATCCCAGAGCAAAGGGCAAGATGAAGGACAAAACAAGCCAGGATAAAATACAAAGACACTGCAAATCCTGCCAGCTTGTGTCGCCCGCTGACTCCCTTATGCCTGATGCCATTGGTTGCTGTGGGGCAAGCCTGTACATGCAGCCTTCTCTGTCTCTCAACAGTCCCCCAACTTAGGGACACTTTTCCTGACACCATCCAACAGAAAAATCTCTCTCATTTCTACCAACTGTACTTCTCCTTACCTTTAGCTCAGGGCTTGGAAAGCCCAAGAGAGAGCTCTCCGCTCTGACCTATGACAATGGAATTTCCCCAACCGATCTTTTGCTAAGGCATGTCTTTGGGATGGCGCCAAGACCCCGTTCCAAAATCTGTAGACACATGTACAAGATCCTACTGGATGGATGCAATGAGACTTGTTCATGAATGCATGTCTTTGGGATTGCGGCCTGTGTCTCAGTTTGAGGGAAACCACTGGCAGCTGCCCTCCCAAAGTTGGGTGATACTCTCTGGCTCAGCTCGGCTCAATCAGCAATTAATGATACACGAGTTAGAGACGCCCTCTCATTCCACAGGAAGCTCTGGCGCCATGCTTTGGAACCCTGAGGGCCAAATGCAATGCAACGGTGGCAGTTCAGGGTGTTTACATGGAACCTGCTTTGAATAACAAGACACATGTGCCGGTGAGGAACATAGGAAGCTTTCTCATTTCACACCAGAATGGGGCTATTTGGATACCCAAGTGTCCCAGAAAATAAACAGAACATTCCATTTTCTACAGTGGCCATTTTGGTTGCTGTAATCTGGTGTGATTTCACAGCATGATTCCTCCCCCCCCCCAAAAAAAAAACACTTTTTTCAGGGCTATGATGTTGTGTGGCACCCCAAAATGCACATTTTTTGGCACCATGCCTGAAAAAGCACTAGGGGGAACCACGGTGCAAAGTCAGGCAAGATCATGGTAACCCAAATGGCCGCCATGCTCTTGCGATTAAAAACAGGAAGAGGGTGTCCTGGATTTGGGCTTCAGAGTGTTGGAAGGTATGTATTTAAATATTAGTTTAATATTGTGTATCAAAAAAACGAAGATCATGGCCACTGGTTCCATCACCTCCTGGCAAATAGAAGGAGAAGAAATGGAGGCAGTGAGAGATTTTACTTTCTTGGGCTCCATGATCACTACAGATGGTGACAGCAGCCACGAAATTAAAAGATGCCTGCTTCTTGGGAGAAAAGCAATGACAAACCTAGACAGCATCTTAAAAAGCAGAGACATCACCTTGCCAACAAAGGTCCGAATAGTAAAAGCTATGTTTTTCCCAGTAGTGATGTATGGAAGTGAGAGCTGGACCATAAAGAAGGCTGATCGCCGAAGAATGGATGCTTTTGAATTATGGTGCTGGAGGAGACTCTTGAGAGTCCCACGGACTGCAAGAAGATCAAACCTCTCCATTCTGAAGGAAATCAGCCCTGAGTGCTCACTGGAAGGACAGATCGTGAAGCTGAGGCTCCAATACTTTGGCCACCTCATGAGAAGAGAAGACTTCCTGGAAAAGACCTTGATCTTGGGAAAGATGGAGGTCACAAGGAGAAGGGGACGACAGAGGACGAGATGGTTGGATAGTGTTCTCAAAGCTGCCAGCATGAGTTTGACCAAACTGCGGGAGGCAGTGGAAGACAGAAGTGCCTGGCGTGCTCTGGTCCATGGGGTCACGAAGAGTCGGACACGACTAAATGACTAAACACCACTCTGGCAGTGGCTCTCTATGGTTCCCAGGCAGAAAGATGTCTTTCCCATCACCTTATGGAATCCTTTTCACTAGAGATGCCAGAGCCTGGACTTGATGGCTTCTATATGCAGAGCAGCTGCTCTACCACTGACCTATGACCCCTGCCCATAGGAAGCAGAACCTTCCTTCCATCCTGCAATGGACCTCTCTGAAGCTTCTCTCCCTCCCTCCCTCCCTCCCTCCCTCCCTCTCTCTCTCTCTCTCTCTTTCTCTGAAGCTTCTCTCATCGGTCAAGTTCTCATACCAGAAGCACCCACATCTGGGTGAAACACACAAGGGCAGACATCCCCATCCTGGTGCTTTCAAGATATTTTGGACTCGAACTCCCGTCAGCCACACCCAATATGGTCAATGGTGCATCTGGAAGATAACAGGTTGGGGAAGACTTGCAATGCAAGAGAGGCTGCAGGGAAGCAAATGGGGAACCCAGAGAAGGCTCAGTGCTCTGAAAGCAGAGGCCTCATTGGGAACCACACACCCTTCTTTCTACATGTTGGAGCAGTCAGGACACTTTGTCCTGAGACACCCATACAATTACCTGCATGGGCTAGGAGATGAAGAAGGATGGCTCCATTCCAGTGCATGATTGCTCAGTGTGGACTGTGTGGGGCAGCTCCTCCCTGCAGGCACCAATTAGAGTTCAGACAGTGTTTCAGCCTATAGTCTTATACCAATTCAACCTCCAGTCTTCTGCACCATGGCCACTGTCGGTTAAGTAGACAGGTTTCCTTTACTGCTATTGCATCCTCCTATCAAGGTACTTGTAATACTTTAAGGAAAGCTCATTGCATGTTGGATTCATAACGCCATAAAGACCTGACGCCCCAACATAGGGGTTTGTCCACGCTGGGCTTTACCATGAGTTTGAGGCTGTTCAAGTCCAGAATTTGGGGGCATCATTCATACAACATTGCCCTCAACCAGAGCCCATCCCACTTTCTTTGTAGAGAAAATTCAGATTTCCCCAGTCCTGAAAAAAGCAAAGCAAAACCCAACCCCAACTTCTGCTGCCTGGCTACCAGTCAGGTGCCTGATGTTTGATCTGAGGGAAAGCTGCAGGGGAGGGAAGGGTGACGGGAGGGCATGGAATCCAGAATTTGTGTTTCTTTGCAGACCAGAAGGAAAAAGAGGACCTTCTTTTTGCTTCCTCACTTCCAGCCACTAACTGAAGACTGGAGAAGAGACTCACATAATATTAGGTGGAATGGCATGGCTTTTATTTTGATGGAGGATGGAGATTTGTTTGTGGAGCCACCTTAAACTCAGGGCGGCTAACCAAAAATGCACACAAATTTAAAAACAAACTCAAAGCCACAATACAAAAATAATATACAGTATGTGATGCAATCTGAGAGGCAGCGATAAAACATGCAAATGGTGCAACTTGCATTATGCTGCAAAGGCCTGCCAAAACAGATAAGTCTTAAGTTGCCTCCTAAATAGTAATGTGGTGAGACAGCCTGATCTCAATGGGGAGGGAATTCCACAATTGCATACAGTGGTACCTCAGGTTAAGTACTTAATTCGTTCCGGAGGTCTGTTCTTAACCTGAAACTGTTCTTAACCTGAGGTACCACTTTAGCTAATGGGGCCTCCTGCTGCTGCCGCGCCGCTGCCACACAATTTCTGTTCTCATCCTGAAGTAAAGTTCTTAACCCGAGGTAGTACTTCTGGGTTAGCGTTGTCTGTAACCTGAAGCGTTTGTAACCCAAAGCGGCTGTAACCCAAGGTACCACTGTATGCATATTCACACCATGCTGAAACAATCAATTGGCCATAGAGCTAGGCAGAAGCCTACACAGCCTGAGGATTTGGTAAAAGGTGCCATTGACCATGATTCTCTATGGGTCCAGAGGTATCTCTCTATCCAGTGGCAGTGAAAACTGTATATATTTTCTACTAGGAATTAAGAGTGGGAAACCAGCCAAATATGGGACAGGAAGTGCTAATAAACTGCAATGATGTGTGACCCTAATCTTTTCTTTCTCTTAAAGAAATGGAATTAAGCAATGAGACTTTGTAGAACCCTCCCATGTAGATGGGGCACTGAATGCTTGAGTGCTGCCCATTAAACTTCTCTGCACATTCAAAACAAACGTTTCCAAGAAATAAGACTTACAGAGGTTAACAATGAACTTGGTTTCCAGAAGAAGATCTCCATTTTCCATGGGTATAAAATAATGCAGTATTCACTCAACAGAAGGTGCTACCTTGAGAAAAATATGCCTTGCTCATTTGCAAGAAATGAGTAGCCTGACAAATGTATCCTAAATATACATAAAGAATAATAAAGAATTGCTGCTCATTCCTCAAGCACAAGCAATTTCTGTCCATTGGCTTTCTAACATTGGCAGAGCCATGGGCCAGCCAAGGGGGGGACAGAGGAGCAGCTGCCCCCCCCCAATCAGTAAAAATCAATAAATATATTTAACTAACTGAGGTTCTGCCCTCCCCCACAAAAGCCTGCCCCCCCAAAAAAAAATCCTAGCTACACATATGGGCAGAGGTGGGAACTGGGAGCTGTCCATGGAAGGTTTGGCTCAGGTTTATGTTGCCATGGGAACTGCTAACTCTCCCTCCCACCCCCACCCCCCAAATCCCTTTCGATTCTGCTTTGTCATCCGTGATTCCTGGGGAGCTAAATGGAATTTTACAAGACTCTCTAAAGTACAGCTCAGCCTCTTCCGAGCCCCCAGGCAGACAAGTCTGCTGCACGGTGTGCCACACCTGACCCTGGGAAGGGTGTGTTCGAGAAAGGATTTTGTATTGCTCCATCTCTCTCTCTCTCTCTCTCTCTCTCTCTGAAGCAGATGAGTAAGATTTGTAAACACACAGCAGAGCAACCTCTTTGGCTGCTGTGGTTACATAATGAACAGTTCACGTATTTCCAACTAAAACCATTTCCCCAGGGACAGCGACAGATAGTTTTAGCGGCTGCTGCTCCAGATCAGAGCTCAAATCACTCAAATTGGAGGGTGAGCAGAGGGGTCCTGAGCCCGTATTGGTGATCACTCTCTTACAGTTTTTAGAAGGTAATTGTGGACGTGATTTGGTTAAAATGGCTGGGAGTCAACGGTCAACCCACCTGCCAATCACCGGGTGAAATCATGTTGTCAGCTGATTGACAGGTGGGTTGCCCTGCCCACCTGCCCAAGTCCTTTGTGGAGCACTTTCCAAGGATTCAGTAGATGGCTGACAACCATAGGGTAAAGGATGTTGCTAGTACTATGCTCAGTGAAGTTCTGGGTATAGGGCTGCCAAAGCTGCTTTCTGCAGGGATTGGCTGCATGGTGAAGCTCCATGGCAAATTGAGTTGCACAGCTGATCCAACCACTGTGTGGGACCAGTGAAGACAGTAAACGACTTCATGAACCAAACTGTGACTCTTGCTAGCACAAATTTGACCTGTGAGCTGCAGGTTCCCTCCCGCGATCTAAAACTTGCTTATGGGGTGTGTGTCTATTTCTTCCTACTTCTGTGATGAGAAATCCTCCCAACTGGATTTAAATTACATCTTTTGAACTGATTGTTGGAAGGGCCCAGGTTCCAGTGTGGACTAGGGAGGGAATACAGAGTGACCTTTCCTCTCTTTTTTAAGGTTAGTTAGCTCATGCAGAGAGAAATCCATATTTAGTACATATTTGCAACGTAAACGATAACAGCTAGGCAAAGCTTTTATAGAAACACATAATTGTAACATAAATGCAGAGCTTTTATGGGGCAAACTTGCAGGCTGATGGAAACAGAGTGTTGTCCCAGTGGCGATGCTTGAGAGACAAAGTGACTGATTTGGGGGCTTTGAGTGGTGTCACTGCTGAGAGCTGATGTGATCAAGTTGTGTGTGTGTGTGTGTGTGTGTGAGAGAGAGAGAGAGAGAGAGAGAGAGAGAGAGAATCACAGATGGATAGAAGTTCCAGAGTTGTTCCTGTGAGACAGTTTCATGATCTGCTCCCAAACTGTTATTCCAGTGCTGGACTCTGTATAGTTGAGTCTCCTATATGTAGGTTTTGACCGTTTGCCCAATACAGTGGTACCTCGGGTTACATACACTTCAGGTTACAGACGCTTCAGGTTACAGACTCCACTAACCCAGAAATAGTACCTCAGGTTAAGAACTTTGCTTCAGGATGAGAACAGAAATCGTGCTCCGGCGGCGCAGTGGCAGCAGGAGGCCCCATTAGCTAAAGTGGTGCTTCAGGCTAAGAACAGTTTCAGGTTAAAAACGGACCTCCGGAACAAATTAAGTACTTAACCTGAGGTATCACTGTATTTGCATTGCTAGCCATGGGCGTGACCAGGATTTACGTTGAGGGGCAGGATTTGTGTTGTGGGGGAGAACTGAGCTATCTGCATTGTGACTGGTCAGTTACTTAAGTATTGTATTTTTATTTCTTTACTTGATGGGGGGGCAGCTGCTTCGCCTGCTCCTCCTTGGCCGCACCCATGTTGCCAGTAACAGAATGCTCCCCTTCACACTGACTTTTACAGATGAGGCAGGACACCAGTCTTATGAATTAAAATTTACTGACGTCCAGAAGAAGTAGGACACAAATTTTGGTTGCATCCTGGTTCTGGTTGCCCCCTATGAGAACAGGATGCAGGCGAGATATCCAGAAGGATCTTCTTCTCTTCTTAAACTAGCTGAGTGTCTGTGGTTCCAAAGAACCATCCTTGCTGGTGAGTCCCATCCCAGCACTACCTTCCTCCTTAATCCACTCTAAGTAAGGTCTTTCTCGTTGTGAGGCAACCAGGGATTGGGAGAACCTCTCAGACCAATGTGGTTTTCCCAGACTTGCCTCTGCAAGCATGTCAACAAAGCTACTGACATCATAATGGTCAGGAGATCACCCAGGAGAGCCAAGATAGCTGCTAAGTAGGCATTTGAGATTATAGCAATTAACATTAAAAAAGAATTACTAATGGCATTAGCAATGTTTTGAATAAACCCTGTGCTATCAATTCACTGTCCTTACACTTTGTTTACATTTCTTTGACAACCAAGATGCCACTATTACTTGAGGCTGAATGGGGGGGGGGTAGCTATGAGCATTGATAAGACCCAGAGTAAGCTTTGTTCATTCTGTTAAATGAGTTACAGTGGTACCTCGGGTTACATACGCTTCAGGTTACAGACTCCGCTAACCCAGAAATAGTGCTTCAGGTTAAGAACTTTGCTTCAGGATAAGAACAGAAATCATGCTCCACCGGTGCGGCAGCAGTGGAAGGCCCCATTAGCTAAAGTGGTGCTTCAGGTTAAGAACAGTTTCAGGTTAAGAACGGACCTCCGGAATGAATTAAGTACTTAACCCGAGGTACCATTGTATATATGAAATGCAATAGCAGTGCATGCAGTGAGCCAGAGTTATGGCTCCCAACACTGGTGTCACTCCTGGGCTGAAGTAGGGCCAGGCTGGGCCATGCAAATGTACTAACCGGGGCACTGGATTGGCTGGGAGCAGTTCTGTGTAGACCCAGCCTCACTACTGCCCTGCCCCAGCTCTGCCAAGTTAAAATGCAGCAACCCCTGTGCCCCTCAACCACAAGTACAGACACTGTGCCATTTGACAATGACCTTTTCCTCTCTCAATTTCAGAAACATGCCTGATGTATGTAACTCAGCTCCTTGAAGCCTTCTGCATTCTTTTTGATGGGAGCATAAGGAGTTTCCCCCCAACCCTTCATGCAGATGCAAACTACAGTGGTACCTTGGGTTAAGAACTTAATTCGTTCCAGAGGTCTGTTCTTAACCTGAAACTGTTCTTAACCTGAGCTACCACTTTAGCTAATGGGGCCTGCTGCTGCTGCTGCCGCGCCGCCGCTGTGCGATTTCTGTTCTCATCCTGAAGCAAAGTTCTTAACCCGAGGTACTATTTCTGGGTTAGCAGAGTCTGTAACCTGAAGTGTCTGTAACCTGAGGTACCACTGTAGTTGCTGAGCTATGGCCATACCCTGTTAGACAAAAGCCTGGAGTGTATGCTCATTTACTGTAAAGAGTTCTATTAAACACATACCATATAGACTGACAAATCTGCAGCAACAACCACAGCCGAATGAAACATCCAGAAATAACCTCGAATCAATCGACTGGTGACACGCCTCCCTTTCACCTCTCCCCCCATGCCATTAATATTGGCAGCAGGGCCACTATCCCCCCTACTCTGCCTCTCCATAAAGACCCACCCCAATCCCACTCCACCCCAATCTCAACCCAGATGACCATTCACCCTCTCCACTCCCCCCTCCCGAGTCACCCCAACAACACACTCTCTCAGCCTCCAGCCCCAAGGAATCTACCCACAGCGCAAAAGGATCCACCACACAAATAAAAATAGACACTCACACATACCCCCTGCTAACCTCTCTGTCTCTTCCTTCACCACACAAAGGCAACAAACAATATTAGTAGGTAATAGAAAAGAAAATAGAAGAAGATGCTTCCACTTTATCACATACATAGCCCAACAAGACAACAACAAGAATCCACCAAGATCATACGAATCAATATGGCTAACCTGACCTCAAAACCCACCCACTCACACACATAAACAAATCTCACTACAGCCAGCCAACTACACCCTAGGCCACAAACAACCTCTGTCAGCACCAAGGAAATACAACAAGCGAATAGTAAGAGAACCCATACAAGTGACGCTGACACAAAACCCCACTAAGTAGAAAAATAGAAGCATTCTCACTCCACCCCTCCCCCTCTTTCACCCTCTTTTCTTCCCAGCCTAATACTGCATGCAACACTAACGTCTCACAACAAATGAAACTGATCTGTAGAAATCACAACTTGAAAAAGAGACAATACATATATTTTTGTAAACTAAGAAATCTTTAATAAAAAATATTTTTTTAAAAAAAGAGTTCAATTAAACAAAGTGGGACTTAATTTTCTGCAAATCTACATAGGATTGGTTTGTAACTCGAGCAGATCTGATCACTGATCTGGTCTGTGTGTTTCTTTCTGGTGTGTGTTTTTTTCTAGTTGCAGGAAGAGTAGAAATTCATCAGGTGATGCTTTACTTGGCACAAAGATGCACCACTGGCTAGTATTTCACCTGTTGAACTTCTAGCTGTACCAAAAAGCAGATAATGCATTTCCAGGAAAAGGTGAGCTGGGAAAGTGAAAGCAAAGCTCTGTCCTGGGTGTTAAGTTCTCATTTACTCGCATTCAGCTCTGACCCTCCACAACAATTTTTCAGGATGAGTCACTGGGCTCCTTAAGTGTCGGAGGTGGAGTTAGGCTACTTCAGTTTATATGACCAGATTATTTGGAGAGAGGAGATTGGTGGCAGGGAAGGGCTGCTGATGAGTAGGTGGTTATATATTTGCCCAAGTCTTTTCCAGCAGAAGAATAACTAAGCCTGTGGTGTCTTCAACAGCCATTGTATTGTCTTGGCTTTGTATTGTGGTTGACTCTGCATGATCTGCAAGAAAAATAACATTTGGCAGGTGCCACACACTAATCCGGTCATCCTACCTTTCTCCACAGGTAGGCATTTAGCTTGATTGCCAGGTGCATCCCTCTTTTCCATTTACCATCACTACTACATCCTGCACATTTCTTAGACTGCATGTAAATAAAGGTAAAGGGACCCCTGACCATGAGGTCCAGTCACGGACGACTCTGGGGTTGTGGTGCTCATCTCGTTTTACTGGCTGAGGGAGCTGAAGTACAGCTTCCGGGTCATGTGGCCAGCATGACTAAGTCGCTTCTGGCGAACCAGAGCAGCGCATAGAAACACCGTTTACCTTCCCACCAGAGGGTAACATGTTTCTCCGTCCCTGTTCTAACTCCTGCTTGTGGTTCTCTACATGCAGTCTGGGAGGTGGGTGGTGCTGTGGGTTAAACCACAGAGCCTAGGGCTTGCCGATCAGAGGGTTGGTGGTTCGAATCCCTGCGATGGGGTGAGCTCCCATTGCTCATTCCCTGCTCCTGCCAACCTAGCACTTCAAAAGCACAGAGTGCAAGTAGATAAATAGGTACTGCTCCAGCGGGAAGGTAAACAGCATTTCCATGCACTGCTCTGGTTTCGCCAGAAGTGGCTTAGTCATGCTGGCCGCATGACCCGGAAGCTGTCTGTGGACAAACGCCAGCTCCCTCGACCAGTAAAGAAAGATGAGCGCCGCAACCCCAGAGTCGTCCGTGACTAGACCTTTACCCTTTCAGATATTAGTTTCCCTAGTGATAGCAGCTGTAAACATGGAATCAAAATAAGAGAGATAGGAATACCAGAAGCAGATTTATACTAAGTCAGACCATTGAACCATCTATCTGACTGGCAGCAGCTCTCAAATGGTTCTGGAGATGCTGGTGACTACGACCTTCTACTTGTAAATCATGTGCTCTACTGCCATGCTATGGCCCTTCCCTGAAAATATTTTATAAGAGCAACTATAGCACGCTGTGCGCAGTAATTGTGGTCCTGCCCCACCCTGTGCTGATCTGGACTAGCGGAGATACACGCATGGGCATGGGCACATTTGATATCTGGCTGGAGAGAAACTGAAAATCTGGCACCCCAGTGTGCCAATCGCCCTCCAAAGTTCTCGAGCTGCTGGAGAAAGGTGGCATCTGCAAGAGGCTGCATAAATTGCAAACTTAGAATCAAATCACAGCATGGAAAGGACTAAAAGGGCATTTAGTCAAACCCAAAGACAAGGTGACACATAAACCTATGGAATGCAGACTTCCAGAGAGGCAGTAGGCCACACTAAGGTGCATGATGCACAAATTAGCTATGTATGACTGATGCAGTTGTGCCAAGATATGTGCAATAGGGAAAGACCCACCAGAAAGAATCAGAAGCCAAGCTGGTTAACTCAGCCATGTTAAATGTGCATTGTGTAGTTAACTTCTTTTGTAACATTTTATTTTGAAATCTTTAAGATAATACTTTAGTTTCCTGTTAATTATGTTAAATTGAATGTATAGTTGACTTTCTTCAGTAATTTTTTATCCTGAATTGTTTTATCTGATGTTTTAATGTAGGTTGTAAACTGTTTTGAGATTTTTTTTCTTCTTTAAAATATAAAGAGGTATAAAAATGCACTGAATAATGGTAGTAGTAACCTGATGAGAGGGAAAATCCTTGCTGATTCTAAATATAGCAGACTCTGAGCATGAACAAAACCGACCCAGAAAGTCTTCTGTGAGTCATGCACCTGAAAATCCTGTTTCTAGTCCTGGATGTTCCTAATGCCTCAGAGGAATGGAAAGTCCCATTCTCTTAAACTGGAAGGGGAAACTGCTTCTGAGCAACTACTGAAATATTTTAAGAAAACATTAGAAGTAGCCATTCATAACTTGTCCATGTCACCAGGCACCTGTTGAAGGGCTTTTGCTATGCTGCAGTAAGAGCATAATCCTGTGGATTTTCACTCAGGAAGAAGTCCCACTCTGCTCAGTGGTGCTTGCTCCTGAATAAATGTGCACAGGATTGCAGCCTAAACTTTCATTAACCTTCAAGGTGAAGAGATATGTCCTATCTACCTTGCCACAACAAAACAACAGGGCAACTCCTGCGAAGTTCACCTTTCAAAGCATTTGTGACCATAACTGTTTCAAGGAATCTGGTTTAAAATTGTACAGGTTTACTAAGCCTTCTGCTTTCAACATTTGCTTATGGTTAGCTTGTAGCCCATGGGTCTGGTAGTCACAGTCATCTTGAACCTCAACAGTCAAGCTATTGTATACAATAAGTGTCTTGGAAGGAACAAGACACCAGATAGGGAGAAGTCATTGACCAGCACCTATTTCCTTTCTGTTTGATGAAGAATTAAGGTTTGGACAGAAGAGCTTCTCTTTCTCACAGGGCATGAAGACCGTAAAGCTCCGTAGCAGCTCAACCCTTTTCCACAACCCTGTTTCCTGGCACAAGGCCTGACCTTTCCTCCCCTCTGTTTACATCCTTCCTTCCTGTAAATGACTTGAAGGCGGAGCTGGCAAGTAGCCAGATACACCTGTCGGACAGGTAGAGTGGAGGCACAACCTGGGTGCCGGCAAAAAGAAAAAGTTAACCAGAGCTTCAAGGAGTTGGGTCATTAATAGGTAGGGCACCTGGAAGGTGTGGGGAGAAAGACAAGGACAGTATCTATTAATTAGTAGGTTATATCAGAACCTCAGTTTTCTTATGTCTCAATGTGAGATGAAAAGGAAAGACTAAATACTATCAGTGGAGACTTAGGGCTTTAAAATTTCAGAGGCACCCCTACCCCCACCACTCACCTTCTATTGTTCATCATAGTTGTGGTGTCCCCTGCAGCACCCTCTCTGCTCGGAGCCCAGTACAGGTGAACTGGTGGCACTCCCTTAAACCCATCTCTGAATACCAGCATCAGTCCAGTGCAGCATATACAGGGTAAGTCCTTTAAAAGAGGCCCCGTGGATACAGAGTACACATGTTCCACGAGGCCTCTTTTAAAAGACTCACCCTGTACATTGAAGTTTGAAGTGTGTGTGTGTGTGTGTGTGTGTGTGTGTAGCAGATGCCTGCACTAGCCAATTTCCAAATACCACTGATCTTTGGCCTCCTAAAAGTAATGCCACTTTGTTAAGTAAGACACTTTCTAACAGAAAGGTGCCATATAATAAGTTAGAAGTTAATTAAGTAATACGCCTGGCGTACACAACTTCAGCTAGAAATGTTCTTTTCTAAAATTAGTGAAACAACTAGAGAAGTGCAAGTCTGTACCCAGTACCACATCCTGTGCATTTTCCTGAGTTCACAAGCCTGGGATTGGTCTATAAAGAAATATCGCAAGGAATATAGGAAGTTGCTTCTATTGAGCTAGACCACTGCTCCATCTCCAGTGGCCCTCCTGGGTTATAGATTGGGGACATTCCCAGATCTACCTGCAGAGGCCAGAGGTTGAACATGGGATCTTCTGCATGCAAAACAGATGCTCTACCACTGAGTTGGGGACTTTTTGCCAGTCAGATCTGGAGATGACCCCCAACTTCAGACTTGTTTGTGTTTGGGTATGGGTGGCTACTATTGATTGATTGCATTGCATGTATATCTCAAAGAGCTCATCGTTCTCCCTATTTCCCCTCACAACAACCTATGAGGTAGCTTAGGCTGAGAGACTGTGAGATTTGGGGCTGAGTGAGGATTGAAACCCTGCTGTCCAAGGTTCCAGTCCAGCACTCCTAGAAACTTTCCAATATATGCATTATTCTCCTGAAGTTCTCTGTCCCCTTTAACACAGGCTGTTCAGCATCTCATTTCCAACCTCAGGGCTTGTGCATCAAGATTGCTAAGGACTTCAGCCCCCCAGACAAGGCACCTGCTGCTGCTTTTGTGTTTCTTCTTTAGTGAATCTTGCTTGTTCCCAAGGAATCAGATACTACCAAATCTGAGCAGAGCTACAGAAAACAGTAGCGTGCAGGGGGGAAAGTAACCCAACTAATTACCTTCCTGCTCTGTTTCTCTAGTTTCCAAAAGCATTTCAGAAAAAGAAAGTCACGTAGAGCCCCCATTAGATGATTGGATTGGGTTAGGGAGAAAAAAAATCTTCTTTTGGTGATAGAGCCACAATGTGAGAATGGGCTCTGCCTCTCTCTGTGCCCTCCGCTCCCCAGCTTGTGCCCTCTCCTCTAGAGGACAAGTGCCAAAGCCTTCTGGGCTTGATAACCAGCCAAATGGCCTGCCGCAGCCAGAAATTGCTTGATTCCCTGCTGTTTTGCTAGTGTGGTGCGTTGGGTGGGTGCTGCGAACAGGGTGAGCCTACCTGGTAATTTGGCATGAACTCAGTTCCCGCTGGGCATTTCAATACATAATCCCCCTTCCAGTAAAATGAGCTAGCTGAAAACCTGCCTGATTAATTTGGTTCCCATCCATCTTCCTGTAACCTCCCACAATTACATACAGTCTACAAACTCAGAAGAAGGTCCCTTTGTAATCTAGCTGACCGGTCGCACGCTGCCAACTCCTCACACAACTGAGTATGTAAACAATCGAACGCCTGGGTAGCATATTGAATAATATCTCCTTGAACCTGCTTAACAGAAACAGAAACAGGGCCATGAGGAGTTTGCAGAGCTGAGTCTCTGCCCTTACGTGAGACAGAACAATGCAGAGATTCAGATCACAAGCCCAACCAAAGTATTTGCATGTTTGAGGAGCAGAAGCCTGGCAGAGAAGGAACTTTAAGCAATTGCCATGACTGGCTTGTGTACAGTGGTGTTGAGACCAGCAATGAATTCTGGGGAGAGCCAGGCAACTCCTGGTTCGTAGATAATGCACACCTTTTGCATGGTAAAATTTGCAAGTTTAACCATTAAATTGGAGAGGGAAAGGGGAGGGAGAAAGCAGAACCCATGCAACCCCCTCTCTTTCTCAGTGAGTTTGAAAGTATGGACAGCAGTGAGCCAAAATATGGCAACAGTGCTCCCCGATGAGTACCTGAACATGGCAGCAAGAAGGAAGAGTCTTGTAGCTTAGTGGAAAAGCATCTGCTTTGCATGCAGAAAGTCACATGTTTGATCCTGCATATCTTCAGGTAGGGCTAAGAGAGACTCCTGTCTCAAATACTGGAGGGCCACTGCCAGCGTCAACAATACTGAGCTATTGTCATCCGACTTGGTATAAGACAACTTTCTTTATGTCAATTAATTACCACTAGGGCATGGATATAAATTCATGCCTCAAAATTGTGGGAAAGCACAGAGTCAGTCAATTGTAAATTTGCTTGTGCAGTTTTCTGTTTTTGCACAAACTTAAGAAATCAAAATTTTAGACACACCCCCTAAGCAGCTCCTGTCATACCCTTACTAGGAAGCTGGAAAACAAATGAAAGCAAGCACATACTTTTCAGATTGCTGCCCCAAATACCTGGTTTAGAATTTTTTATGTGGTTTGCGTGTGCTGTGCAAATCTGAGGGATCAAAAGAAAAAAAATAGTTCTCCATTCAAGAGCACACCCGAAATAGTTACCAACACAGCTGAAAAAGAAATGAAACTTTTGAAGAAGTAGCAGGCATGAAAAAGGGAGCAGCAGAAAGTGAAATACAGTAAAGTGCGACCTCCAAGTTGAGTAATGTGGAGCTTCATTTTCCCCCAGTTTATCGGATTATCTTTGTATTGGGTTAAACCTGAACATACAGGAGGAAAGCATTGAGACTGGCGTTGTTTCAGGATGATGTAATGTGAGCTGTGAAAATAATATGGGAACACAAGTGACTGCAAACACAATAAACTCCAGCATGCACAAGTCCATAGTCCAGTGGTTTTCAACCAGTGTGCTGTGGCACCCTAGGGTGCCTTGATTGATGGTGAAGCATGTTGCAGGCAATACTGGCCTCTGTCCCTTTTTCCTTCCCTCCCTCCTCTGATACTTTCTTGTGGCTCTGCCTCCCAAAGAGTTGTGCAGCTGTTTGTTGCAGCAGCCCTGGCTACAAGCTCCACAGGCGAATGGTGCCTCTGGGGCTGGCCAGGAGGTGCTGGTTGCCAGGAGCTGAGGCAGCCTAGGAGTAAGCAAGCGGGCGAGGGAGCCCAGCCAGCCAGTCTGTCAGCTCTTGCTGTTGGGAATGGACAGACAAGTCCCAGGCCCCTGGGGGCAGTGTGAGGATGCACCCCTCTCTAGGGCAGGGGAGGCGCAGTTCAGAGACCAGGGGTGGCAGAGGCAGCTGCCCAGAGGACTACTCCCAAGGAGAGAGGAGAGAGGAGAGGAGAGGAGGCTGAGGAAACACTCCATAAGGGAGGGTGTTTGAAAAGGGGTGAGGGGCTGCCAGCTCTGCAGGCAAGGGGTGACATAACTGGGCTCCTGAGCCCCACAGGGGTGGCGCAGAAAGAATGTAATTGGTCAGTGGAAGCCATGGACTCAAAAAGGTTGAGTCTGCCATAGTCCCAACAAATCATGTCCCCTTCTAAGGCTTAAGCTTAATGAAGCACCAATCCACCTTTGGAGTGGAGCTCAAAAGAAGTAATTGGCCTTTCGTTTCAATATTTATGTTTATATAAAATAAAGGTCCGTATAGTTAAAGCTATGGTTTTCCCAGTAGTTATGTATGGAAGTGAGAGCTGGACCATAAAGAAGGCTGATCGCCGAAGAATTGATGCTTTTGAATTATGGTGCTGGAGGAGACTCTTGATAGTCCCATGGACTGCAAGAAGATCAAACCTATTCATTCTTAAGAAAATCAGCCCTGAGTGCTCACTGGAAGGACAGATCCTGAAGCTGAGGCTCCAATACTTTGGCCACCTCATGAGAAGAGAAGACTCCCTGGAAAAGACCCTGATCTTGGGAAAGATGGAGGGCACAAGGAGAAGGGGACAGAGGACGAGATGGTTGGACAGTGTTCTTGAAGCTACCAGCATGAGTTTGGCCAAACTGCGGGAGGCAGTGGAAGACAGAAGTGCCTGGTGTGCTCTGGTCCATGGGGTCACGAAGAGTCGGACACGACTAAACGACTAAACAACAACAACAAATGATTTGGGGATAGAAAATCCTGCTTTATTATGCTTAAAAAGAGGTCCCCTTAATGTCCCTTCCAGGTCTATGTCAAAGGTCCATGAAGGATTGAGCAAGTGCAGAGTTCCCTGAGTTGTTGTGACAGATGCAGAATGCTCCATCTTAAGTGGCACTTGTAGGGCCTAGCGCGGGAATAGGGAACAATTTTGAGCCTGAGGGCCGCATTCCCTTCTAGGCCAGTGTCCGGGGAAAGAAGCTGGCCCACATTCCAGCCCTCTATCTCCGCTTCTCCTCCTCCTTGTTGTTGCTGGCTGGTTCACCAGCCATCTCTGAGTGTGCAAGCAGCAGCAGAAGCAAGGAGAAGGAGCAGCAGCGGTACAGATTGCACCCAGAGGAAGAGTGAATGGAAACACGCTGTAGTGACAGTGCCAAAGAGGTGGCTCACTCAGGGAGGGTCTCGTTCTAGGGTCTACCGAGCATCTCATCCAAGTCCCCCTCCTCAAACTCTGAAGCCAGCATCCTTAAAGATGACCCCTGTTTCCTCCTCACATCTTAACCCTCCTCCCAATGATAAATGGAGTTCAGAAGCATGAAGAGTCCATTAAGCTGAAGGAACTCAGTGAACCCCAGTCTCAGAGTACTGTGAGTTCCACCTCCAGGCAGAGGCTGGGCTTAAAATGGTGGCTTGGTTGATATGGAGGCGGGCAATTGCTTTTGTGGGTGGCAGTTTTCCTTGTCTCCATCTCTGTTCCCCAGTGACTCGGTGTCCCTGTTGTTCTGTACCGCCCCATTGCACCAATGACCTCAGGTTGCCCAGGTAACCATCCCAGTCAGTTAGTCATTAGCAGAAAAGAAGGAACAGGTTGGTCCACATCTATTCAGCCTAGGGCAAAGCAGTCAAAGCATCCAGAGCTGGGGAAAACTTGCAAGGCACATCTAGAAGAGTATGAGGAGATGGAGTGGGGATTAACAAACAACCCCAATACTAGGGGAGAGATTAGGGTTGTCAAACTAAATAGGTGAGAAGACCCCTGTGTCTTAAATAGTGGACCAGAAAGGAGAATATTGGAAGGCAGAGCTTTCCCCATAAATAATTTAAATGTGTGAGCTCAAAGGGGCAGCAGGGCAGGCTGGAATCAGCCATTAGTTGATTGCCCCACAAGTATCCTGCTCTATGTCTGGGGACCTCAGGGCAACATGTATGAGGTTCATTATATGCAAGTATTTTTGAATACTTGTGTGAATGTAGGACACCTGGACACTAAACACTAAGCTGATGTGGCTGAGGGAGCAACATGGCAGATGAAGGACTAGAGGAGGAGTCATGGATCTCTGGGAAGAAAAAAGGCAAAGGAGATGACATAGCCCTGCTCAGATCTTACAGTTAAGAGAAAGCAAAAACATGAGGAAGGGCAGCAGGAGAAGCTGTTTTTGGACCTTCCAACTCAATAGAAAACAAGTATCTGAAGTGAGGCTCCTTCCACATCTGTGGACACTCCATGCACATTTTAGAAAGCTGTAAAATCAGAGCGAGCTTTACAGGAGTCAGAGCACCTTCTGTAAACCTTTTGGAACATCTTTCTCCATGCTACTGCACAAGATCCCACATAATCTGTTGGAACACCCTGATTAAAAGTTCCATCTGCATACCAGTTGAGATTATTGAAGGCAGCCCTGTTTAGGGAAGTTTTTAATGTTTGAAGTTTTATTCTGTTTTTAATGTTCTGTTGAAAGCTGCCCAGAGTGGCTGGGGGAACCCAGCCAGATGGGCAGGATAGAAATAAATTTATTTATTATTATTATTATTATTATTATTATTATTATTATTATTATTATTGCTAAGCAATTCAATCCTTTGACAGCATATAGATACCCAGTCAGAGCACTGTAAACCAAAGTTCAACAACCAGCTTTGGAGCCAGTTCTTGGGAAACACAATTGGGGAGAGTGTGGTGGGAGTCATGTCCTCCCCATGGACTTGTTGGGGCATCTGGTTGGTCACTGAGAAAAGAGGGTGCAGGCCTAGATCATTGGACTTTGACCTGACCCAGCAGGCTCAAGTTATTACATTATATTTGTGGATCAACAACAACTTCACATGTGCAAACACACAAAATTATATTTACACTTATTTATTAAAACCACACAGATATCACACAAAGTTATTCACAAGTTATTTTATTTATTTAACAAAATTTACATGCTGCTTGATTATAGTAAAACCTCTAAGTCAGGTGTAGAAAAACTTTGGCCCTCCAGATGTTGCTGAACGACAACTCCCATCAGCCTCAGCAAGCATGGCCAATGGCCAAGGATCATGGGAGCTGTAAGCCAGGGCTAGAGTTTCCAAAGTTCTGATATTCCAGGGTTTTGCCAGGGTTACCCACAAACATTGCTGCCCTTCATTCCACTGAACTCCATTCATTGCAGCCATTGTGTACAAAGCATCCTGGACATTTAGCAAGACAGAACCAGACTTGGCACGAAGCAACGTGAAGTACTGGGGAAGAAGTCCCAGTTACAATTCCCAGCATAGAATCGTAGAGTTGGAAGAGACTGTGAGGGTCTTCTGGTCCAGAGGCCCCCAGCCCAAAACCCTGGAGAGCCACTTCTAGTTCATGAGGACAGTACTGAGCTAAGTGGACAATGGCCTGACACAGTAATGGGCAGCTTCCTATGTTCCCATAGTTCACTTTGGGTGGCAGATGCAAAATTGGGTGCCCTTTTTCTGCTTCTGGTCTCTACAGCGGGGTGTCGTTTAAAAAACAAAGGGTGTAGGTGTATATTGCTATTGCTTTCTTCTTCAGGTGCAAAGAACGTCAAAGGCTCTTACATTAAGGTCGTTGGTGGAACTACAAGAAGCAAGCAGCTAGCCTGCCATAACTGCAGGTATTTACATGCCTACTGCTGTCTGTGACCAGCAACCCACACCTCTTCTGTTCCCTGCCAGCTGCTGGCACTGGAATTCTCTAACAAGCATGTGGCAGGGCAAGAACTTTCGGTTTATTGACGTCAGCAGTTGTAATACCTCCCTTTCTGCAAACATTGTGGCTTCCTCAGGGAGTCGGATGGGGCATGGAGGCCAAATATAAATGGATGAATAACCAGTGCTGTTAAATGGTAGGGAAATGGCTGGTTCGCTTTTTGGAGGTGAGTTAGATACAAGGATGCAAGAAGAACTACTGTGTGTGTCCCTATCAAAACAAGTCTGATCATGTGCCAAAACAGAAAGTATGGTAGTCACCATGTTCCATAGATGGTCTAAAAAGCACCATTTTGTACAGCAACCCAGAAATGCACACTGATTGTCTCAGGCTGCCTACACTATACCTTTAAAGGCAGATTCGAAGCACATTCTTCCCCTCAAATAATTCTAGTTACTATAATTTACCCCTCACAGAGTTACAGTTCCCAGCAACCCTTAACAAATTAAAATGCCCAGGATTCTTTGAGGGAAATGATGTGCTTTGAATGTGTTTTAATGGTATAGTTTGTACTGTATATAGCCTCACTCTTCTAAGGGATTAAATCCATATTACTTGTCTGGTGAAACTCTTCTGCATGTGTGTGCAGGTAGAATAAGGCTTTGTACACTTTATTGAATTAAAATACAGCTAAGTTGCTCTTTTTCTCAAAGCAGATCAAAGCTGGCTTTGGGGGAAATACCATACTGTACATAAAAATGCAGTATTTCTTTTTTTTAAAGGTCGGGATGTATATGGGTTGAGTGTAACATCATGCGTACACTGTTTCCCAAATCCACCATGGGAGTACATTGGATGCAGGGTAAAAAATGAGTGTGTACACAGTCTAAATCTGCATGAATATGCCTAGTTAACAGCTGCTGGTTGAAGCAGCCATCCATATCTAAAAGTGAGCAATAAAGGAAAACGTTCATGCCTCAAAGGAATTTTAGCTGTGTTCCGAGGTCAGATGTTAAGGTCCATGGCAAATCCATTACAAAAACAACAGAAACCTGTCAAGTGATGCCAGTATATTGAATCAACAGATTACATCATTGCACATTGCCCGTCATGGTAAAAGATTGACTACCTGACAAGGAATACCCAGAAAGGAAAAATATATCTATAAATGTAATATCACTCATGATAAGGAGTAGTCATCCTGAGGGAGAGGCAGGGCTGTGTTAATCATTATGCCAAATATGCTAAAGAGTAGATTCTCCAGCCAGAGTGAAGCTCCTGTAGCAAAGATTAAGGCTGTGTACATGGCATACTTTTTAAAAACCACCCAGCCACACAAAGAAACCCGGGAACAGTAATTTACCTCCTCACAGAGCTACATCTCTCAGGATTCTGGGGGTGGAGGTGGCATGTTCAAAATCTATGGTATGGTCACAGCCTTGGAAAAGTCTGAGGCAATCTACAGTAAGAGTTACTACCCATGTTCACTGATAAGTAAGTTCCATTGAGCCTGAGCATCCACAGCCATCATGAACCACCATTGGCAGGACTGGCAGCAACAGCAGCAGATATGTTCAATATTTATGATAATATTTTGCTCTCTTGTTAATTGTGCTGTTTGAAACTGTTGTAAACAAAATCTGCCCTTCTTCCCTTATGGGGTATCCAAGAGCCCATATAGAGTCTTTACATGGGTTCCCTATTGGTAGGAGAAAATAACAGAGGCCAACCAGAGAATATTGAGAAGCAAAGCAGCTAATAAGCCTGATCTTTATTCATCTGTTGCAACAGGGTGCTCCCCTCACACACAGGAAAGGAGGAGGACCTAGAACAACGGTGTGTCTGCCTGCCCTTATACAAGGAGTTTGAACAATCCCAGAATTAAGAGGCAGAAGTAGGGCAATAATGGCAGATTGGTGAATCCATAATGTTACTCAGGAGAAAGCAAGTAGCAGCTCTGTAAAATAATGCTGAAGTAGACCCCAGTAGAAAAAGCAGTTAAGAAATGCACTAGAAATAGACAGTCCCATGCTGTGCATTTTCTAACGCGCTCTGATGAACCTGATTCTGTAAGATTATTAACTTTCATCGCAATTCACTTCCCAAACAGTCATCTTCCATGCCTGTTTTAGATACAGTATTCAAATCCCTGAACCACTTGAATTCTCTTTGGGTTGGTTTTGTTTGTTTATCAGATCAAAGGCAGTGGTTACATTCTAATGACTACAACACCTTATTATTTATACATATGTATTTTGGCTATATTGCTGAATAACCGCGGTCCATGCAGCTCTGCCATTTCAAGGCCGATCGCTTTTCCAACTTGCATAGTTATTCCCAAAGGAGCCTGCAGCTCCTTTGCCCTGGAGGGGTCCCTGAGGCCTAAGAGAAGGGAAATGATTACAGGGTGTTTTCTCTTATTAAAGGCTCCAGAAAAGCAGATTAGTAGTGTGCTTCTGAAGGGTCTTTGATCTCAGGCCTTGAAACTCTATCACTCTGGTTACTGGTCCACATCCTTTCTCTGGTCGCTGGGATGATAATTTCCTGGGCTGAACAAGGGGTCTCTTTGTGGCTAGAGTTCTCCCAGCAACATATGTATGTGAGGGAGACAGGCCCCAAGTCGATGCCCACCCAACTGTAAACAATGCCCTTCCTGTCAGGCGTGAGACAGGCGCTGCCTACGCTCGGTTGGCAGGGCTGGACTATAGGAAGAAAGCCTATATGAGGCGGCCCCAGATAGTTCATGCTCCCTATACAGGATGGAGGACATGATAATGTGTTTGAATTACTTAGGACCAGCAGGCAAAAATTCCAGGGCCTCAGATGACAAAAGCTTCCAGTCTTTGCTGTAGGGAGCGCCACAGCCATGCATGACCTCAGCATCGCCTAGAGCCTTGTCACGCTCAGTCAAGGATGCCTTTGAGACGGGGTGTTTCAGGTGAGAACCTTGGTTTTGGAATTGGGGCAAAATGGCTCCTGCTACAAGTGCCTTATCACTAGTGTTTCAGTCAGAGAAGCTCTCCTCACACCAGCCCTGTATGATTGCTCTTAAAGCGAAGGAACGTAATGTCACAATATAGAGAAGGCACGGTTTCTTTCCAGTAAATAAATAAATATGGTAAATTCCTTTTATAAAAAAAAGTTAAAAGTTAAATACTTTCTCACTGTACCACCCAAGCAAGGAACTGTTTATGCAGCCTTAACAGAAAGATCAGAACACAACCGAGGCTGAGGGCTCATTCAGACTTCTTTAATGTGCCACACTTTCCAGATACAGTTCTGCGCTATAAAGCTCTGTGTCTGAGTGGTCTTGGTCTGTTGGCTGGTTCCAGTGCTTCCATGGGAAAACCTGACTGTTGTTTGTTTTGATTCAGTGGTAAAATGCATGTTTTCCTGGCAGTGGCGTAGCGTGGGGGGTGCAAGGGGGGCAGGCCGCACCGGGCGCAACATCTGGGGGGGGGCGCTCGCTGCCTCCGGAGTCGCCGAAGAGCCTCGGGTGCAGGCTGTAGCAGAGCCCCATGTCTCGCGGCGCCCGGCTGAAGGCGCCCGGCAGGCAGCGGCTCTCAGCGCTCGCCCCGGAGGACGCACCAGGCAGCCCCTCCTCACAGCCCCGCCTCCACCGGTGCTGCTGCAGCTGCTGGGCCGTTGCATTTTCCTCGCCTCTCTGCCCCCCTCCTCCTCCGGGCAAGCGGCGTCGTTTGGGCAGCAGCGCCAGTGGCAACTCGCAGGTTAGGGGTTAGGGGGGGCGCAAATTCCGTGCCTTGCCCCGGGTTAGGGGGCGCAAATTACTTGCGTTGCCCCAGGTGCTGACAACTCACGCTACGCCGCTGTTTCCTGGGGAAAACACTGGAAAAACATCAAAAGGCAATCTGGATGAGCCCAAACTCTCCTTCTGTAAAGAGAAATGACAGCCCCCATCCCATGATTCGAGAATCTTGCTCCTTCTGTAAACAAATAGATAAATATATACATTTTTATTTAGTGCATTTTATATTCTCCCTTTCCAGTGCTACAGAGGTACAGATTTTTAAAACATAATAGCGCAGTAGCAAATGTATACACAGCCATTCCTTTCAGCAAGGCTACACCTTCACCCATTAGGATGCCCTGCTACAAGCGCAAGATACAGGATGCAGAGCAGCCTTCACCAAGCTGGTGCCCTCCAGGTATTTTGGACTACAACTCCCGTCAGTGCAAAACACCCAGAGGGCACCAGCTTGGTGGAGGGTGATGTCGAGTTAGCAAAAGTATAGTGCAAAAAAGGAAGCAGGATGGTGAGTTTGGCTCTTTTTTGGCTTCCACAAAGGCCTCAAGGGATGAACAAAATGGTTACACTCCTGTGAGATGCAGGTGCTTTATTATTATTATTGCGACGCGAGTGACTTTTAACATGGGAAGCAGCCCTTTGTGCTAAGAAGATTTTGCAAGCCAAATAAAGTTGGGCTTGGCTGCCAGTCCAGTGAGGAGGAAGAGGAAGAGAAGCAGCAGCCTTAGGCAGTAGAGGAGTCCTTCCCTTAATTTGCCAGTGAAATTTCCCAGGATGCCAGCTTGGCTGTAGCTAGCAGCTAAGTAATTTTAGATCCATGTCTTCAGGCTGTAGCTGCTCTGGATGAAATCCATGAACTGTACAGTGCCTGCAGTGGCTGGTGGCCATTTGGGCTGGTGGGGCAGAAGTCAGGGTGGCCAAGAGTAGGTACAGCTGGAGCCAGTGTTGGGTGGAGCCAGCGCCAATGGCAAACAGCACCAACCACCTGCTGAATTCTACAATACGAATGCCAAAGAGAAGAAAAGTGACAGCCAGGGCTGCCTCCTGGGCTGCTTGGAAGTAAGAAGGCAGGCAGGTGAGGTCTGGATGAGGGCAGACTGGGGTTAGTGGGGCAGTGCCCCATTTGCCCTAATGCAGGGTTTCCCAAACTTGGGTCCCCAGCTGTTTTTGTACTACAACTCCCAGCATCCCTATCTAGCAGGACCACTGATCAAGGATGATGGGAACTGTAGTCCTACCCAAGTTTGGTGGACCCTACCCTAATGGATTTGGGGCAGATTTCTAAAATAAGGCCTTTTGTTTCCATGTCTTCCATGAAGAGAGCTTCAGCAATTATTTCTGCTGAGAAGTAACATCTACACTGTGGTTCTTCAACTGAAGGATGGGGAGAAGGCCCTGAGAAGATGGATACTGTAAGGAATACCATACCTTTCCTTGCAAGCTCGGAGGCTTGGATTAGATGATCTCCAATTTCCCTCCCAAATCAGTGATTCTGTGGCTGTAAGTTTTGGGTCTGGGCACAAGCCTGTTAAAGTGGTCAGACTGGTTGGGCAGGAGGTTACTTGAATAGCCCTGGCAAGTATCTCTTTATTGTTAGGCAAATTAGAGGAGATGTGTTGCTCCAGGAACTAAATAGCTGGCTGATTGCTCTCAATAATCAGCAAACAGCTGCATCACTATGCTAGTTTGCTGTGGAAGAAGCCATGTTGCACATCCATGCATCTTATTGTAAGGAAACACAGCTGCCCCTAAGGCACCATTAACCACGGAGTGCAGCAAATGCAAAAGAGATAGCCATCTCTTGCTGGATTTACATATTATGGCCCCAAAAAACAAACACACCACACCCTGTGAGTTTTCAGCTTGCTCAGGTTACACATAGACCTCAGATATCATAGGATGCTTTCATCTATTAGGGCCGAAACACAAGCCAAATATTTGCAGTCATCTCATGTTGCACGCTGACATTTTAAGCTCTGGGGAGATGCTTCCTTTCCTGCATAAACCACAACCCTGCTTTTAGGATAAAACCTTTGTTCGAGCCTTCCCCCAACAGCAGGCAGAACGCAGCACAGCAGCCTTTTGCCAATCAGTTGTTTTGAACTACAACTCCCATTAGCATGGCTATGCTGGCTGGGACTGATGGGAGTTGTAGTCCAAAAGATCTGGAGGGCACCAGGTTAGCAAAAGACTGCCATACAGTGACTTCAGTATGGCACTGTCCCCAGTAGACAGTGCCCCCAGTCATCCGGGGACAATTGCACACTCTGACAGCACTGCCATGAATTAGTGGGATGCTATATATAAGCAGATCTTTGACGGGCTGCAAGATGGGTCTGTTTCATCCACAGGGAAGCCAGAACAAAAAATACCACCCAAAAGCTATATTGCTCTTCCAAAGAATGGTGTGCTGGAAGGTTATATACTTCCTTCAAAATTTGCCAGATCAATTCAAAAGCAATTGAATGCTGCAACATTCAGTTTATCTATCCAGGAGAGTATACTTATTATGCAGCTAGTTCTCATACTCTGTTAAGACCATCATGGCTCTGTCAGTGCACATCTCACATGCTTCTCCAGTGAGAGTGGTGCAGATTCACAGACCTTGATATGCCAATTGTGATATGACCACCCATTGCTTAGGACCAGGGTGGGGTGGGGTATCTTTTTCAGCCCATAGGCCACATTTCCCTTTCGGCAACCTTCTCAGACCCTCCAAGTGTCCCTATTTTTTAGGGTCACCCCTAATTTAGAGAAGCTGTTCTGGTTTCTGATTTGATCCCAGAATGTCCCGCTTTTTCTTAGGACGTCCCTCTTTTCCCTGGAGAAATGTTGGAGGGTATGGAGTTATCCAACCCCTGAGCCATCTGAAGGCAAGCCTGTATAGGGAAGGGTTTTTTTAATGTATCATGTGACTGACACGCAGGTGTACAAAACCCTTGGTTTTTCTTGCTATCAGTAGCTTCAGCCTCCAGCATGCTTCCCACTCACCTCAACGATTCCACTTTCTCTTAGCAGCTGGACTTAACATGGAGGACATGCAGATACATTTTAACAGGGCCAGCCCTACCATTAGACAGAGTGAAGTGGTGGATGCTGGGAGGTATAGAGAGCATTGGCAGTTGTCTTCCTGTGCCATTCCTCCTGAGCTTCCCAGGCCTTCCTCAGACAGAGCAGGGTGTTCTGTTTGGCCTGCCCTGCACACCCTAAACTAGCCTGCTGCCCTCAGGTGTGGTGGAAGATGCTGTCCCCATCACTGATGTTGAAATCAGGTCCAACTACCAGTCCAGACAGATTCAGTATGTGGAAGGGGTGGAAACACACCATTTTCGCCTTCATCTCTGGCAGCAAAACGGCTTCGGTCGCCCCCAGAAATGAGACATCAAAACTTTCCATAGAAAGGGAAGTGATGGGGAATATATAACTGTGGAGAGCTTTTAAATCTTGGTGTAAGGAGAGAGCAGTGAAAGGCTCCTTCTGAAATGTGAGTGTTCAGGGAACTTTCCATTCCCAGGAGATTTGTGCAATGATGGTTGTCTCTTCTGTGGAAGAGGGAAAATGTTGAAACAAGGGGTGTTTCCTAACAACTGCACATTCGCTAGAAATGATATGCTTGAGATAAGCTGAGGTATCCCGAGGGCGTTTGACTTGGTGAGCACCTCAGCGGCTGTTCTGAATAGACTTGGGGAATAGCTGTATCACAATCTTATTTTGCTTCTCAGTCAGTTTGATTATCATAGCCTTCCCCTCCCCCCTTCACAAAAAAACCCCAACCATGCTGGGAATTGTAGTTTCATAAGACGTGGGAAGAATTCTTAGTTTAAAATCCCTGGCTCCCTGTCCAGGGCACATAGGCATTATATATTTAAAGCAGTATGGTGCCATTTTAAACCATAATGGCTTTCCCCCAAGAATTCTGGGAGTTATAGTTTGTTAAGAGTGCTGAGAATTGCTAAGAGACTGCTTTCCCACTCATGGAACTGCAAATCTCAGAGTGGTTTAACAGTCAATCTCTCTTCATGAGGAGTTTGGGAAATTGTAGCTCTGTGAAGGGAGTAGCAGTACAGTGGTACCTCGGGTTACAGACGCTTCGGGTTACACACTCCGCTAACCCAGAAATAGTACCTCGGGTTAAGAACTTTGCTTCAGGATGAGAACAGAAATTGCACGGTGGCAGCGGGAGGCCCCATTAGGTAAAGTGGTACCTCAGGTTAAGAACAGTTTCAGGTTAAGAATGGACCTCCAGAATGAATTAAGTTCTTAACCCGAGGTACCAGTGTAGTGTCCAGTGAGGCAGCAGATGTGGAGCACCACTGCACTCTTGGCTTCCAAACGCAGCATGTCACTGGTGCTTACAAAAGGGAGGGGGAGCTCCCTGCACCTCACACCTCCCTGTCTACCTTGAGTAAGCAGCCCTGAAACCTCTTTGGAAGCTGGGACAGCAGCAGCAACCCACCTCTGCTGCCTCACTGGCTGCTACAGGAGAACATGAGGTCTCCTTACATCTCACAGCACCCAAGGCATTTTGGCACCTCCGCAAAGTGGTGCCACCCCTCCCTCGCCACCAGTAAAGAAGGAGTGAGTGAAAAACTACATCACGATCAAGGAGGGGAAAGGGATCTACATCAGAAACAGATGGGAGGAAACTAGCAGCACCTCCTTTTCACCAAAAGGCTTCTGTAGAGGCAGCATTTGGGGTGCTGTTGCTGCTGCAGATGGGGAGATGGCAGATCCAGCCTCCAAGGAGCATGCCGCAGCTGTTGATGTTACCACCACGGCAGCGGCAGCAGGCAGTGTATTCCTTGGAAGCAAAATCTGCTGCCCCTGTAGATCCTGTGGAGTCCCATGGAGCCAGTGTGGTTAGGAGCGGTAGCCTTGTAATCTGGTGAACCGGGTTCGCATCTCTGCTCCTCCACATGCAGCTGTTGGGTGACCTTGGGCTAGTCACACTTCTCTGAAGTTTCTCAGCCTCACTCACCTCACAGAGTCCTTGTTGTGGGGGAGGAAGAGAAAGGAGAATGTTAGCCGCTTTGAGACTCCTTCGGGTAGTGATAAAGTGGGATATCAAATCCAAACTACTACTACTACTACTACTACTACTACTACTACTACTACTACTCTTCTTCTTCTTCTTCTTCTTCTTCTTCTTCTTCTTCTTCTTCTTCTTCTTCTTCTTCTTCTTCCTGCCACCTGAGGTGGTTTCTCACTTTGCCTCATGGGTGAGCCATCCTTGCTCAGCACCCTGAAACAAACTACAGCTCCCAGAATTCTCTGGGCGCTCTCGTGGCTGTTTAAAGCGGCATCGTTGTGCTTTAAAAGCATGTTGTGGGGCTTTGTCAGCATTTCCTGGGGGGAAGGAATTCTTCTTTCAAGCTAGCACAAGTGTGCAGTTAAGATATGTGCCTGGCTGTGGAGAAATGCAGAGGAAGGATCACATGCTGAAAATAACAGACATTTTGTACAGGCAACTGGGGACAGAGGAACAGGTTTGGGTTTTTGTTTTTTTAAAAAAGAAACAGGTTCAAATCAGGGACATCTCAGACAGTTACAGACACTTGAGAGGTAAGTATGTGGGAGTGGAGAGGACAAGTACACCATGTATGTGGACAACAAATGAGTAGCAATCATAGGCGTAGATGCATAAACATAAGGAGAGCAATGCTTTGTGTTGAGGACAAGAAAGGAGGCAGTACAGAAGGAGTGTGTGCCTGTCTCTGCCCTGCAGGGTTTTCCAGTGCATAGTTGTGCGCATGGACTAGTGATCAAGTGCACATATCATGGCCTGGCCAATCTGAAACCCCTTGGCTGCGTGCTAAAACGGCTTGAGAGCAACCTGCCTTTCTGTCTTGCTGCTGTCCCATTGTCCCAAACCCGCCTCTCTTACATAAGGCAACCTCATTGTTCCTGTTATAGAGCAACAATACTGGATCTGCTCCATTTCTATGCCACCGCCAGATACGCTGGGCTGGTGGTGGTGACTCAACCGCTCAGGCATGCAGAGTTTCGTGAGCTGCCTGAGGTCACGTAACAGAATCGCTGGCGTGCCACTGGTTTGCCTCCTCAAACCACTAGGCACCACTCCACCTCCAGAGCTTGAGAAGGCGGGGGAGGCTTGCTTGGCAAGAGGGGAAAACCTGTGGGTCCGGCGATCACTCAGAACTCAGGAATTCTGGCGAGCAAAGCAGACGTGACACAGGAAATCCGCTGCTGACTCTCCTGATTTTGCTTTTAAAATTTACCATGAAAGCAAGGGAGGCTGGTCCATTAGGGTGAATGGGGCACTGTCTCAGCTCCCTCAGTCTACCTCCAGCCAGCCCCCACATGCATGCCTCCCTGCTCACATCCGGGGGGGGCAGAGCGGGGGGCAGCACTGCCAATCAGCTTCCTCCTCCTTAGTCTCAGTGCTGCCCCCCTAGAACTAAGCAGGGAGGAAGATGGGGGCGAAACTAGAATTAGTTGCCTCTGCCTGTCATTGGATTTCCCTCCACTTACCAGGGGTCAGCAAACGTTTTCAGCAGGGGGCCGGTCCACTGTCCCTCAGACCTTGTGGGGGGCCAGACTATATTCTGAAAAGAAAAAAAAAGAACGAATTCCTATGCCCCACAAATAACCCAGAGATGCATTTTAAATAAAAGCACACATTCTACTCATGTAAACACACCAGTCAGGCCCCACAAATAACTCAGAGATGTATTTTAAATAAAAAGGCACATTCTACTCAGTAAAAACACACTGATTCCCAGACCATCCACAGGCTGGATTTAGAAGGTGATTAGGCTGGATCCGGCCCCCAGGCCTTAGTTTGCCTACCCATGACTTAGACCATTGGGCTCCCTGTCTTCTGCCCTACCAGTCCCAAGGGGCATCAGACACCACAACTTTATAGTAGCTTAAGTTTTGATCAGAAAAGCAGTGCTAGAGGGAGGGGAAATTTAACACTCCTTAGTGGTCTTTTCCCAATCTCATCCCCTTGCCCTGGCCCTGAAGTTGCTATTTATCCAAGAAGGAAAATACACAGGAACCTGTATCATATTTGTACTCCCCATTCCTCAGCTAATTACAGTTTGAGAGGGGAGTGTTAGACTGGGAAAGCAGCAGAGTGGGGAGGGGTAAAAACCCTCTTCCCCAGGGTCATTCTCTGCTGCACTGGCCCAAGAGAATGGGAAAAGCTCTGGCCTCAAACCTTGAAGAGCCACTGACAGTCAGTGCTGGCAGTCCTGAGCCAGATGGTCTGAGTTGGTACAGTGTACGGCAGCTTCCTATGTGCCTGTGCTGGTGTCCTGCCCACTTCCCGTGTTCAGAAGCTGACTCTTACTTCAATAGTCGCACTGGGATAGTGTAGTTGACTACACCTGTGGGCAACAGGCTAGTTAGCTTGGGAGATGCAAGTGGCACACTCCTATCTCTCTCTTTCATTATCCCATGCCCCCCCCTGCTCCACAGCATCTGCTGCCTGAGGCAGCCTCCTCACTCCTCCTAATAGTAGGGCCAGCTCTTTTACGCTGATAAAAATGGGAGATCCTATCTCAGATCTCCTGCATGGAATCTACTTTGGCCTTAGGTTTCTTTTTATTATTTACTAAATTCATGTGCTACCCTTCATCCGAAGATCACGGGACGGTTTACAACATAGATCCAGGTACATCATCGGATGCTGTTAGGATTAGCAGTTGAAAATTGATTATGAAATAATATGCAATTGAAAATGTTGACAATAGGACCCATGGAGGGGAGGTGGGAAGTCCAGAGATTTGGAGAAATATGGATATGTATTTTGTAAAGCCCTAAACGGCCTCAGCCCAGTATACCTGATAGAGCGTCTCCACGCCCATCATTCTGCCCAGACACTGAGGTCCAGCACCAAGGGCCTTCTGGAGGTTCCCTCACTGTGAGAAGTGAGGTTACAGGGAACCAGGCAGAGGGCCTTCTCGGTGGTGGTGCCCATCCTGTGGAACGCCCTCCCATCAGATGTCAAGGAAATAAACAACTATCTGACTTTTAGAAGGCATTTGAAAGCAGCCCTGTTTAGGGAAGTTTTTAATGTTTGAAGTTTTATTCTGTTTAATAGTCTGTTGGGAGCCTCCCAGAGTGGCTAGGGAAACCCAGCCAGATGGGCGGGACATAAATAATAAGTTGTTGTTGTTGTTATAATTCTATATTTGTAAAAACAAATAACAATTATTTTTTAAAAAAGGATTAGCAGGTGAAAATGATCTATCCAGAGATAATGCCTGCAGCTGGGCTGGCAAGACAGTAAGAAGCAGCTGCAGCTCTCCTCTTGGTACTCAAAGGCTCAGTTAACCCCACCTTCTTCTCCTACTGCCGTAAAGTGAAAGTAAAATCTTGCTTGTTATAGCAAGGAGTCAGAAGGCGCTGTGCTGGTGAATAGCAGAACTGTTGCAGACATCTTGCCCTTATATGAGCATAATCTCTGGGTTTAGAGAGGCTGGCAACACTTAGCACATATTGTTATTTGAAGTTGGCCCTATTGCTCTAATCTGGGCTCCCTGGATCTTGATTTCCCTGCAATTTCTGAACTCAAGACTGGGTGTGTGTGTTTCACATGTCACAATCAAGATGCGTGTAGTCTGTATACCTCTGTTCACAAATAGCTGTTGAGAGGACACAGAAAGCTGCCGTATACTGAGTCAAACCCTTTGTCCATCTAGCTCAGGATTGCCCACACTGATCCGCAGTGTCTCTCCAGGCTTTCAGACTGAGGATATTCCCAGGCCCACCTGGAGAAGCCAGGGATTGAACCTGCGACCTTCTGCATGCAAAACAGATTATCTACCACTGAGCCACATCCCTTCCTACATGCATCCACCTGGAACATTCAATGAGTGCACGGTCTGTGTGCACAATAGTTGAACTGTACAAATCAACAAGCGTACACTCTTTTATACAAACAGTTAGACATGTGTAGAAACAGCTTGTACCCGTGTTCAGTGTAACACGAGAACAACCAGGCTATGAGAATGATTTGACACCTACCAATCTGCTCCAGAAAGACAAGGAGAAATGGTCTCACCACGAGACCGAGAAGGGGCTTGTTTGCCCTTCTCCCCTGAACAGAACTAAGCTTTACACGTCAACACATATATCAAAATGAGGATAGAGAGAAAAGCCACTACAGGAGAAGATTGTTTGGAGCAGAGAGATTTTAGGAGGAAGAAACTGTGCTCACTTAGTCTTTCTCCCACCAACTGCTTCTCCAATGGAACTCCTCTCCCAGGTTGCTCCCCTCCTCCCTCCCAAATGCATGTGCGCAACAGCAAACATAAATCAGGAATCCCATGCACAGAGTCACAATGGAAGAGTACTGTAATCTGAGTGATATCTGCTGCTGTCTTTCTACATTTCATTGTTGATTTTTCCTACTGCAAGAATTTTTAATTTGCTCTTTATTCACCACAAGAACTTGGTTATAGGGCAGCATGTAAATACCTAAAACAAATAAAAGGAGTGGTGAGCACTGGAAAGTTTAAGGAGTTTTAAGAACCCCGACTGCATGCTGCTTCTGATCGACAAATCCCCCTCCAAGTGAGGCTTTTCCTAACCAAAGTGGCGATTGGGTTTTGCTTTGGTTTTTTCCTGCTTGCTTCTTTATTCAGAGACAGCAGCCACCCCTTGAAAAGCCTTTTAGTTGGAGCTCTCTTTACTCTTGGGCCAGCTCTACAGACAGCATTTATATCCCCAGTTCCCAGATTGAAAGATACCAGGGACGTGGGTGGCGCTATGGTCTAAACCACTGAGCCTAGGGCTTGCCTATCAGATGAGCACCCATTGTTCGGTCCCACCTCCTGCCCACCTAGCAGTTCGAAAGCACGTCAAGTGCAAGTAGATAAATAGGTAATGCTCCAGCGAGAAGGTAAATGGCGTTGCTGTGCGCTGCTCTGGTTCACCAGAAGCAGCTTAGTCATGCTGGCCAAATGACTTGGAAGCTGTCTGCGGACAAACACTGGCTCCCTCGGCCTATAGAGTGAGATGAGCGTGCAACCCCAGAGTTGTGTGCGACCTAATGGTCAGGGGCACCTTTACCTTTACCTTTTAAGGCATTCCTAGTTGTAGTTTCCCCCTCTCTACCAGTTCCAAGTAAGTTGTTAACTCTCCCGCATAGAGGATACAGTGGTACCTCGGGTTAAGTACTTAATTCGTTCCGGAGGTCCGTTCTTAACCTGAAACTGTTCTTAACCTGAAGCACCACTTTAGCTAATGGGGCCTCCTGCTGCCATGGCACCGCCGGAGCACGATTTCTGTTCTCATCCTGAAGCAAAGTTCTTAACCTGAGGTACTATTTCTGGGTTAGCGGAGTCTGTAACCTGAAGCGTATTTAACCTGAAGCGTATGTAACCCGAGGTACCACTGTACTATGTTTTAGAATAGCCGTTAGGAATCTTCTACTGGTAGATTTCTGGGTATTTTGTGATAGATCAAGCAAGGGGTTCTGGCAGTTTAAGTAAGTAGAATTAGCAAGTAGAACTGGCAATGTAAGGTCTGCTGAATTAGGTCAAAACCTCACCTAGTCTAGCAGCTAGATGCCTATGGGAAGGCTGCAAGCACTCTCCCTAATTCTGCTCTCAGCGACTGGTATAGAGATTCATACTGCCTCCAACAGTGGTGGGAAAACATTGTTATCATGGCTAGGATAACCATTGTTTAGGGAAGTTTTTAATATTTAATGCTGTATTGTTTTTAACACTCGATTGGGAGCCGCCCAGAGTGGCTGGGGAAACTCAGCCAGATGGGCAGGGTATAAATAATAAGTTGTTGTTGTTAGCATACCCACCAAGTGCCCCAGAAAAGGGACATTCCATTTTTTCGTGTGAGATCAAAGCAGCTGCAAACTCTCATACAAACCCTGAAAAGCACTTTTTCAGGGTGGGATCGCAGTGTGGGTCACGTGATGCGCGTTTTGGATCTGAAAAAGTGCTAGACTTATCCTCCATGAACTTCTTCAACCCTCTTTTACAGCCATCCAAGTTGTTGACCACTCACACACTATTGCTGCATTCCGCACGATGTGAAGAAGGCCTTTCTTTTGGCCATACTGAATCTTGTTTTCGAAAAGGTTCTCTGCCGTGGCTCACTGCTCCTCACCTATAAAATATCAGTATTGATTCCTTGCCTTTGAGTAGCTGTGCTGGCCACTTTGAGAATTGTGGTTTTGATTCCCTGATCTATAGTAACTCAGATGTAGATTTTGTATTTGTACATTCAGTCTATGCCTCATGGGGTACAATAGGTCATTGACTTCCCCCTCCCTGCATACACTGTTTTGGCACCAGCTGTGATTAGTGGACATCCGGGGTTCTTGCAAGAAACCTAAAGCAGATCTCGCAAGCCCAACCCCATTTTATAATTCCATTGTTGACTTTGTGGGAGAAAGCTGTTCCTGCATATGCTGAAACAGCAAACTGCTGTAGTCAAAAGCAGCCTTCTGTCGACGCAGAAGTATGGGAAGCCGAGGCAGGGGTAGCAAGTGGGGAGATGGAAAAGGAGGAGGATGGGCCTGGTTAAGCTGTAGTGTGGAGGCAGGGTGAGGGCTTTCGGTTACTCAGCCCCATGTCACACAGCAGTTTCATCCCACACTGACCTCAGCTTGCATAATGTGTTTATTCTGTAGCCGCTTTGCATTCTGCCGGCAGCTGGTGCAATCCAAGTCACTGGATTCAGTGTGGCTGTAAAGTCCTGCCTCTCTGGCAGCCACGCACAAGTGCAGATGACCCACTGACCTCTCTTTCCAGGTTGCTGGTCACAGAGCTCTAGACTGGAGTATTTCAGCAAGTCTTGTTTTCCAGACTTGGCTCAACTGTAATTGGCAATGCTCTTTACACCAGATTCACAAGCTGGTGGGGGAGAAAGCATTTAAGACTGAATTGCTGCTGTCTAGCAATGAGAGGCAAGTTAACTCCCAAAAGAAACCACTCCATGTTTCTTCTCTGGTTTTGGAAAGACACCCACGCATGGATTCTGATTTATTTAAATTTAACTATTTCCCTGCCCTGCTTAAAAAAAAAACCCATGATGATTAATCTGCAGAGTATTAAAAAGAGTCCTTTAGCACCCTCAAAAGTGCAATCCTATGTATGTTTACTTGGAAATAAGTCCCAGTGTGTTCAATGGCACTTAGTCCCTAAGAAGTATGCTTAGAATTGCAGCCTAAGGGGTTTATTGTGGTTTTCACTGATCATATGCTAGAATAAATATATTAAGTGCCAAAGGACTCATGTTTGTCTTTTCTGCAACAGATAATCACAGAAACCACTCAGGAATCCATCAGTTTGGACAAGCAGCCAATTATCCAAGTTTTAACCATGCCACTATTTTGTTGTAATCTTAACTGAATGGACTGGAAATGCAAAACACGTGTGACAACATCCTTTGACATCCTTTGCCAACCTGGTGCGCTCCTGGGGCTGATGGGAGTTGTAGTCTGAACCACCTGGAGGGTACCAGCTTGGCAAAGCTGACACACCACCACACTCAAGGCACAGTCCATATCCTTGGCGCTACCTGTTTCACAAGCTTATGGTGTGATTGCACCACCCAGTTCCTTTCAAGGAAAAGGAGGGACAAACTATTTTCATTGACTGTCCTTGCTATGTGAGTTGCGCCACCAAGGAGCAAAATAAGAATTGTTTCTGAGTAAACACCACTCCAAAACAGCAGGTTTTGTCTTGTTTGATACGAGAGGCTGAGGCTCTTTCCAGTCTCTGCCCTGAGAAAGAGCTATAAACTTATTCTGGGCAATGCATCTGGCGCTAATGCATCCTAGGAACATTAGAGAT
Source organism: Podarcis vaucheri (assembly GCF_965113315.1). Lineage (NCBI taxonomy): Eukaryota > Metazoa > Chordata > Lepidosauria > Squamata > Lacertidae > Podarcis > Podarcis vaucheri. The sequence goes on from NC_138764.1 coordinate 74,274,940, forward strand.
GCATACACTTTTAAAAACCATTTTAATCATGCCATCTTTTCCCTCAGAAACCCAGGAATTGTGGTTTGGTAAAGATGCAGAGAACTCTATAGCCTGGGCTAGTAAATCTGTGATGCTCCAAATGTTGCCGGACTACAACTCCCATGTTGGCTAGGGCAGATGGAGGTTGGAATGAATTCTGAGGCTGGATTCAACAAGCTTGTACCACTAGCCAAAGCCAGCACAAGGCTTTTCCCTCTCCTGCTGCACTGCAGCTCCCCCCATCCTCTCTGGAGGGTCAGTAGAACCCCCAGAATAGTGGGGTGGCAGTGGCAAGAGGGAAGATTGCTCCAACCAGGCAAGCATAAATGGGGGAGAGGAAGGGAAGGATTCAATGCTTACAGATCATAGAATTGTAGACTTGAAAGGGACCCTGAGGATCATTTAGTCGAACCCCCTGCAATGCAGGAATACGCAACTGCCCTATACGGGGATCAAACCTGCAACCTTGGCATTATCAGGACCACGCTCTAACCAACTGAGCTATCCAGGTGCTTGCACTGACGAAACTATCTCCTTAGTGCTATGTTGTATTCCACCCCCTGGAATGCCCCTGCCCTAGCACCCATCCCAGAACTACAGTTCCCAGGGTTCCTGCAGGGAAAGGGGATGACTGCTGGACACAGTTAATAGCCATTATGAATATGCAAGTCTCCAAATAAGATCAGGATTCTTCTGAACAATTGTTCTGACACAGATGAAACCAGTCCCTGTACCAAAAACTGGCAACTTCAGCACCTATTGTTGAGAGGGAAGATCAACCTTCCTTTACAACACAGAAATTGAATCCCAGGGATGTTCCAATCCAAAGGACCATTACTGGCCAGGAGAAGAACTGGTTTCAATCTTACTCCATATGCATTGCATACTCAGCATCAAGTTACTAGGGGGCTGCTATGAGGCAAGGAATGAGTGCATCACCACTCCAGTTCCATGTATTTACAGGGTCCATATGCTATCTGTTCTATTAACAGCGCATTGACCTATCACGTGTGTGTGTGTGTGTGTGTGTGTGTGTGTGTGTGTGTGTGTGTGCCACCCAGTCCTGGCTCCTGAAAGGTATACAAGCTCAGCTTTATTGTCCTTCCAACTTTTATTGCTGGCTCCTTGGTTACAAAACTCAGTTTGTTTTGCAGCCTGCTAAGTAGCCGGACCGCTGACATTACAGGCGGCAGGCGGCACCTGGGACTTTTATCAGTGTGTCCCTCACATGCACACTTGAAAGGCCCAGGTGCCATCAGTTTGCCTTGCAGCTCATCCTGTTTGATACCAGAGAGGCTCCTCAGTCCACACTTTGGACTCTTACTTACAGGATATCTAGTTCAAAACAGAACTAGTCAAGCTATCTCTCTTGGTCACTACTAGCGGTCGTTTGGCTCTGAGTTCCCATTCTCTAATGAGGAAAAGCCTGCAATCTGAAGTAATAATAATAATAATAATAATAATAATAATAATAATAATAATTTATTATTTATACCCCGCCCATCTGGCTGGGTTTCCCCAGCCACTCTGGGCGGCTTCCAAAAGAATATTAAAATACTGTGATACATCAAACATTAAAAGCTTCCCTAAACAGGGCTGCCTTCAGATGTCTTCTAAAAGTCTGGTAGTTGTTCTCTTTGACATCTGGTGGGAGGGCGTTCCACAGGGAGGGCGCCACTACCGAGAAGGCTCTCTGCCTGGTTCCCTGTAACTTGGCTTCTCACAGTGAGGGAACTGCCAGAAGGCCCTCGGCGCTGGACCTCAGCGTCTGGGCAGAATGATGGGGGTGGAGATGCTCCTTCAGGTATACTGGACCGAGGCTGTTTAGGGCTTTAAAGGTCAGCACCAACACTTTGAATTGTGCTCGGAAACGTACTGGGAGCCAATGTAGGTCTTTCAAGACCGGTGTTATATGGTCTCGGCGGCCGCCCCCAGTCACCAGTCATGCCGCATTCTGGATTAGTTGTAGTTTCCGAGTCACCTTCAAAGGTAGCCCCATGTAGAGTGCATTACAGTAGTCCAAGCGGGAGATAACCAGAGCATGCACCACTCTGGTGAGACAGTGCGTGGGCAGATAGGGTCTCAGAGTGCGTATCAGATGGAGCTGGTAAACAGCTGCCCTGGTCACAGAATTGACCTGCGCCTCCATGGACAGCTGTGAGTCCAAAATGACTCCCAGGCTGCGCACCTGGTCCTTCAGGGGCACAGTTACCCCATTCAGGACCAGGGAATCCTCCACACCTGCCCGCCTCCTGTCCCCCCAAAACAGTACTTCTGTCTTGTCAGGATTCAACCTCAATCTGTTAGAGATTTGTTTGTTCAATCTGAAGAGTTTGTTTGTTCATGTTATTATGCACAAACCCTCCAGGTCTTGACATACTTGGCACAGGGAAACAGGTATGATACGTCTTGTACATTGAGTGAACTGAGGGATTCATAGTATGGCATGGGGCAAATTAAATGGCTCAGGAAGTTCATGGGCTCACAAACTGATGACACTGAATACATTTTTGTAATATTAATTTCAAAAGTTACAGTATGTTTCCTTACAATACCAGAATATCCATTTTTGCATCTAGACGATAGAGATAGATAGATGATAGATAGATAGATAGATAGATAGATAGATAGATAGATAGATAGATAGATAGATAATTTATTTACACCCCGCCCATCTGGCTGGGTTTCCCCAGCCACTCTGGGTGGCTTCCAACAAAATATTTAAATACATTAAAACATCGGTCATTAAAAACTTCCCTAAACAGGGCTGCCTTCAGATGTCTTCTAAAAGTCAGATAGTTGTTTATTTCCTTGACATCTGATGGGAGGGCATTCCACAGGGCGGGCATCACCACTGAGAAGGCCCTCTGCCTGGTTCCCAGTAACCTCACTTCTCACAGTGAGGGAACTGCCAGAAGGCCCTCAGTGCTGGACCTCAGTGTCCGGGCTGAATGATGGGGTGGAGACGCTCCTTCAGGTATACTGGACCGAGGCCGTTTAGGGCTTTAAAGGTCAGCACCAACACTTTGAATTGTGCTCGGAAATGTACTTTTTGTGCACAGTATAACCCACTCCCCAAATGCTAAAACATATAGATTTTAAAGTCAAGGAGACTGGCTCTAAACATAATCATGCTTAGAATGACCTTCCATTGATCTAAACCCTGTTGATTTCCATGGGTCTCCTCCAGGTTTGGGACGTGGGTGGCGCTGTGGGTTAAACCACAGAGCCTAGGACTTGCCAATCAGAAGGTCAGCGGTTTGAATCCCTGCGATGGGATGAGCTCCCGTTGCTCGGTCCCTGCTCCGGCCAACCTAGCAGTTCGAAAGCACATCAAAGTGGAAGTAGATAAATAGTTACCGCTCCAGCTGGAAGGTAAACGGCGTTTCCGTGCATTGCCCTGGTTTGCCAGACCTGGTTTCCGTGCATTGCCCTGGTTTGCCAGACCTGGCCACATGACCTGGAAGCTGTACGCCAGCTCCCTCGGCCAATAAAGCGAGATGAGCGCCACAACCTCAGAGTCGGCCACAACTGGACGTAATGGTCAGGGGTCCCTTTACCTTCACCTCCAGGACTGGAGAAACGTTTTCAGACTGAGGACCACATTTCCTTGTGAGCAACCTTCAAGATGCTGCAAGCCAGTGGCAGGTGGAGCAATGGGTGGGACTCTCAAATTATTACAGTAGGCTACATTCCAGCAACACAAATGTCTATGATTTCTACACATGCACACACACACACACACACACATGCACACAAGCTACCCATATCTCTCCTTCTTGCATCTGGGCAAGCAAAAGGCATTATTACATTCCAGCGGGGCAAAAGTACTAATGAAGATGCAATTAATAAGGAGTGCAGCCTGTGGAGAGGAGGTGTGACTTGGGAAGAAAGGGTGTGGCTGGAGGGGACCTGCCTGGGGAGAGAGACTGCATTTGGCTCCCAGGCCTGAGATTTCCCATCCCTGGTCCACTCTAAGCCTGGCCAGGTCTGGATCCAAGTTTGTCATGAAACAGTATATTACTTACTGTATTTTTCTGCGTATAAGACGATGGTTTTTTATTATAAAAAATGCAAAAAAAGTTGGGGATCGTCTTATACACAGATAGTGCAGAGGGGGGACATGAGATTGGTGGCAGCCGTGAGCAGGAGATTGTTGGCGATTGGTGACGATTGGGCGGGTGATTGGCGGCTGCTGGCGGCAAGCGGGCAGACCATTGGTTTCTTTTGAAAGGTGTGCGATTGGCAACGGTGGTCTTGCGGGTGAGCGATTCTTGGCAATCCACCCCAAAAAAAGCTCAACAACTCTGGGCAATTGTCCCCCATTTCCTTAATTTGGGGTCCCAAAAAATAGGGGTCATCTTCAGAAGTGTGTGTGTTATACACTGAAAAATACGGTACTTAATTAATATACTGCTTAATGCCAAACTTCAAACCAGACTTACTTGAATCCAAGTAAGTGCCATTCAAATTTTGAGATTCTGTTTGAAAGAAACAGTGTAGGGGGAACTAACAGGAAAACCTCAGAATTAAGGACACATTTTAGTACACAGTATCAGTTGGTATGCAATGTACCTATAACACATTTAACAAGTGCAGTTGTGGGCTAGCAATGGTGGCGATGGGCTTATGGCACACCTCAGACATACATAACCTACTGCACACTTAGCGGAAGGCAAAGAGCAAACATGCAAGCCTCATAAAAAAAGGCAAATAAAACCCCACCTTGCATTCCACAGGCTGCCTAACACCCAAAGTTCATGGCACACAATCCAGCCAAAGCTGAGCACCGTCAATTCTTATGGATTTCATTGGATCAAGATTAATCACAGGTTTTGTTCTCCCATAGAAATCAATAGGGCTTCACCTATGGAAAAGTGATGGAGCTGAAGAACTACCGACGAAAGAAGAATGGCAGACGAAATTAATGGACTATGCAGAATTAGATAAGATGACAGGAAAGATTCGAAACCTGTGGGATCAGAGATTCTCAGAGGACAGGAGCAAATATGTGAATTATTTGAAAAGCAATTGTAATCAACAGATTACGCTAGCAGGATTGCAAGAAGTTTTGTAAGGAGGACTGTGTGAAATATTGCGGAGAAAATTATGATGAGAATTATTAGTGAAGGACTATTAAAAGTAATAGTGAAATTAAGGAAATGCAGATTAAGTGATAAAGACTGAAAAATCTCCAGATGTAGTTGATGGAAGTCCAAAATATTGTCTAAGAAAATACGTATGATTTTTGGAAATTGTGTGTGTGTGTGTGTGTGTGTGTGTGTGAGAGAGAGAGAGAGAGAGAGAGAGAGAGAGAGAGAGAGAGAAGTGATGGAGCCTCTCCCCCAATGAGCAGTACCCACCCCCTCGTCACTTATACTACACCTGAAGCTTATCTGATAGAAACTAACTACGGGGCTGTCATTGCCTGCCCCCTCTCTACCTTTTCAAGTGGGAAATATGACAGGCGCACACACCCTTACTGTCAGCTGTGCCTCTCACTTGTCATACTGTAAATTCCCACGTACGTCATCAGCAGCCCAAATTTGTCTAAACTTGTTCTCTCCTAAGCTCCAGCATCCGGACCATTGCTGGAATGCTTTGCCTCCTCCTCCAGCAGCAAGTACGTTCCTGCAACACGTTCATAGGAAGACGCTGCATTTTATTCTATTCAAGGCCTTTTTGTACATCTTGGCAAAGGGATGCAATCATTTGCATTACAGAAGATACAGGGTACCACACTGCCCTGTGTAAACACGTGGAAGCATGTCATTGCTTACCTGGAACTTCCACCTTTAGAATTTTTACCTCTTAAGAACTTCTGTGCATGTGAGCTACTTCATTTAGTTTTGCCGCTCTCAGGGTGGCTTACAAATACAGTGGTACCTCGCAAGACGAATGCCTCGCAAGATGAAAAATGTGCAAGACGAAAGAGTTTTCCGTTTTTTGAGTCGTTCTGCAAGACGAATTTCCCTATGGGCTTGCTTCGCAAGATGAAACGTCTTGCAAGTTCTTGCAAGTTTGTTTCCTTTTTCTTAAAGCCGCTAAGCCGCTAATAGCCGCTAAGCCGCTAATAGCCGCTAAGCCGCTAATAGCCGTGCTTCGCAAGACGAAAAAACCACAAGACGAAGAGACTCGTGGAACGGATTAATTTCGTCTTGCGAGGCACCACTGTAATGATAAGTTATACAGTCCAGTGTTTAGTGTCAAATCAAAACAGCTTCAGGATAAGAGCTCAGGAAAGTTAGAACAACTCAAGCAATATTTAAAAGGCCTGGGAAAATAAAACGGAAATGTCTGTGAAAAGACATGGGCATGAACCAAACAAGTTTGCCCACAGAAAGTGTTCCAAGGAAGATGGGCACCACAGTTGAGAAGACCCTCTCTCCATTCACCACCCACATATCTTCAGAGTGTGGGAGGACACCTGGAGAAGGGACTCTGAAGATGTCCCCAGTATATCCTCTTAGCCCTTGTGGTACCTACTGCTAGGTAGGTACCAGTTGTGTGGCTGGAAAAGGCAGGCAGGCAAACGATTTCATTGTTTTCCAGGCTAAGGAATGTACAACAGGACATTCAAATCTGCCTCTTCAGAACTCTTGGGTAAGCTCATGCAGGTCAAGAGGGAATTTTTCTGTTGCACAACCATGTTGTACATTCGGATTTTCAAACATTGTGACATTTCATATCTGCAAGCAGGGGAAGGCCCTGCATTCAAAGTATTTACTTCACTACGTGCCTGTGTGTTAGGTACATCCACAGTCTCTGGACAATAGCCCATGTCCTGCTACTCCATCAAATAAATGTTTAGGATAAGGCACTATGAGTAGTGCCCTCTCAGTGAAAAGCTTTTGCATTTTGGTGACCTCACAGACTGTGTGGGCATGCCAGTCGCTACAACTGGGATACAGCAGCTAGTAAGACATTTGAAAAGAGGAGTCTTGGTCTGCCAGACCTTAAACTTTACTATGAGTCAGCAGCATTTTGCTGGCTGAAAGAATGGCTGCTTCTTGAGAACACAGACATTTTGGATTTAGAAGGTTTTAATAATGTTTTTGGATGGCATGCATATTTGTGGTATGACAAGGTTAAAGCACATAAAGCATTTAAAAATCATATTGTCAGAAGAGCATTGTTTAATGTCTGGACAAGATATAAAGACTTACTTGAAAACAAAACCCCAAGGTGGCTATCACCAATGGAGGCGAAGGCTCAGAAAAAAATTAATATGGAGGCCAAATGGCCAAAATATTGGGAAATTTTGGAACAAGAAGGAGACAAATTGAAATTGCAGAGTTTTGAGAAATTAAAAGATAAAGTGCGAGATTGGCTTCATTACTATCAGATAATGGAGGCATATAACTTGGATAAGAAAATTGGCTTCCAGGTGGAAAAATCAAAATTAGAAACAGAACTGTTAGAACCTAAAACTAAGACTTTGTCAAAGATGTATAACTTGCTGTTGAAATGGAATACTCAGGATGAAACGGTGAAATCTGCTATGATTAAATGGGCACAAGATGGGCACAAGATGTCGGACATAACATTATGCTTGCTGACTAGGAACAGTTGTGGACCACAGGTATGAAATTTACGGCATGTAATGCCCTAAGAGAGAATATTATGAAAATTATATACAGGTGGTACATGACACCAGTCAAGCTTGCAAAAATCTATCATTTGCCCGATAATAAATGTTGGAAATGTAAAGAAACTGAAGGTACATTCTTTCACCTTTGGTGGACATGCCCAAGGATTAAGGCTTTCTGGGAGATGATTTATAATGAAATGAAAAAGGTATTCAAATATACCTTCCTGAAGAAACCAGAGGCCTTTCTCCTGGGCATGGTCAGCCAATTGGTGCCAAAGAAGGATAGAACTTTCTTTATGTATGCCACAACAGCAGCAAGAATACTCATCGCAAAGTATTGGAAGACACAAGATCTACCCACCTTGGAAGAATGGCAGATGAAGGTGATGGACTATATGGAACTGGCAGAAATGACTGGCAGAATCCGAGACCAGGGAAAAGAGTCGGTGGAAGAAGATTGGAAAAAGTTCAAAGATTATTTACAGAAATACTGTAAAATTAATGAATGTTAGAATGATGTTGGATAGAAACTAAGTGGTCTTTTGCTGTAATGCTATAAGGGAATATGAGAAAATGGTTATTAATAGGTAAAAAACTAATGTTATAATATTTAAAAATTGAAGATTAAGATGAATGAAGAGGGGAGGGATTTGCTGAATTAACAATTTGAACTGGAATACAGAAAAGGAAGGCGTGAGGAGGTCCGGGAAATAAGCAAATGAAAAATATGTGATGGAAAGGCTGAATTGTTTTTTAACTATTTTTATTTTGTATTTTTCTTTTTTCTTTTTCTTTTGTAATTTTTTGAAAATCTTAATAAATATCTTATAAAAAAGAAAGAAAAGAGGAGTCTTGCTTATCTGAGTCCCCTGGGTATTTCTGAAAGCATCACTCCTCCTAATTAGCCTGTGAATATAGGAACAATCCTTCAAAATCAAGCAGGATTATCATTAGCCCAGGGACATTTCAGTTTGTCATGATGATAAATGAGCAGGCCAACCCATTCATCTTTTGGACAGGACTGACAGCACCAGTTTTGTGTTGGGTTAAAGAAAAATAAAGAAGCAAGCAATGTGTGTCTAAGATCTCCTGATCTAATCTCCTACTTCTGAGCCAGCTCCAACCCTTTTGAGAACAAAGCAAAACAGGTGGAAAATTACATCTGGCTAAAAGCCTGAGATTCTTAGACAATATGTTTGATTTCCCAATAATCATATGAGAAAGGAGCAAGAGGTTTGTGCAGCAAAACGCTTGACGGTGCCAGCTCTCAGGGAGGCGTGTCCTAAGTGAAACGCTGAACAAAGAGCTTGGTAAATACAAACCAAAAAGGTTATTAGGCAAATTACACTCCCTGACACCAGGCACATTCCTGCCCTGAAACTTTATATATGCTATGTTCAGGTCTTGAATCTAAGAAGCTGGGAGTTACCCTTAGTGGGGATACCAGCATTTTTCTTGGTTATCTAGCCAATACGGTTGACTGAGAGGCAAGAATGGTTTGAACAAGAAAGGGCAATAGTGGCCCAGATATACTTGAGATACAATAACCAAGAGCAGAGGCAGTATCGGGCAATGGATAGATTACTGCAACACACTATATGTGTGACTGCCTCTGAAAACAGATTTCAGAAAGTTCAGTGGGTGCAGAATTCAGCAGCCAGGTTGCTCACCAGGGCGAGAAGGTTTGAGCATGTAAAGCTAGTCCCTAACTGCACTGGCTGCCAGTTAGTTTCCAGGCCCAGTGCAAAGTGCTGGTTTTGACCCAAAAAGCCTTAAATGGCTCAGGACCACAATGCCTCAAGGACCGCCTCTCCCCATATGAGCCCCACGTTGGGCAAAAGATTCCTGCATTGCAAGGGGTTGGACTAGACGACCGTTGTGGTCCCTTCCAACTCTACGATTCTACAATTCTATGAACCAACCCAGACCCTGTGATCATCACCTGAGGCTCGTCTTCACATGTCTCCTCCATGAGAGGTCCAGAGGGTGGCAACAGGAGAACTTGTGGAATGCCAGGCAAAAACATTCCTATTCTCTTAGCCCTTTGGCTAATTAAATACAGTGGTGCCTCGCAAGACGAAAATAATCCGTTCCGCGAGTCTCTTCGTCTAGCGGTTTTTTCGTCTTGCGAAGCAACCCTATTAGCGGCTTAGTGGCTTAGCGCTATTAGCGGTTTAGCGGCTTAGCGGCTATTAAAGGCTTAGCGGCTTAGCGGCTTAGAAAAGGGGGGGGAGCAAAAAAAAACGGAACACTCGCAAGACGTTTTCGTCTTGTGAAGCAAGCCCATAGGGAAATTCGTCTTGCGAAGTAGCTAAAAAACGGAAAACCCTTTCGTCTAGCGGGTTTTCTGTCTTGCGAGGCATTCGTCTTGCGGGGCACCACTGTAATCTATAGCCTTTTAAGCTGTCTGAGGGGGGGTATTGTTTTTGTTTGTTTCTATGTTATGAATGCTTGTGACCCTCAGATGAAGGGCACTATAGAAATTTAATAAATGATAATATGTTCCAGTTGTTATATCTCATCTAGCATATAAATACTGTGTGTTGGTGGTGTTCACCACCAAAGTTTACCACCACTTATTAAGATTGCCCTGTGACTGTTGCTGCTGTTGCAACTTCCTTTAAGATCGTTCATGGGCTCACAACCCCAAATCCCATTAGGTCCCATCGTCAATTACATCTTGGCTGCACCATCTTTGCACATAGGTATTACAATGCATCTGCTGAAAGCAAATGCTTTGACCATAGTGGCACCAGCCCATTTATCTGAAATGGCACATTATGGTGGGAGTTTTGACATTATGCACCTGGCAGTAGGCACAATTCCTCCTAATGAGGCTAACCAAACTGGAGTCTCCCAACTGTGATGGCTCACATTTATTTTTCATTTCTGACAGAGTTCTCGCAACTCTTGTAAGGATCACCTACTAAAGCATTTTATTCACACACCCTGAAAGTCAAGCCAAGAAGAGAGGGAAATCTGCTGCAAGGAACACTTAGAGAGGTATGGTCACACCCTTCCTTCTCTGATGGAGTTACATGATCATGTTACATATCGTGGGCTGTTTTTGATATGGCCAAATCATCCTAAGCTGGTGCAATAGCTGCCTTCCTTTCTCAACACCTCCTTGCTGATGTATTAGGTCATAGGTTCAGGCCTACTCCACTGTGCAACTGACCTCATTTTGGATGTCACCCATATCCTCTTTGACTTAGTTTCCCCACCCCCACCTCTTGCATATCATGAAATATTGCTGGTTGCAAGAGAATGATACTTGGTGATATTCCTTCTTCCTCTTGATCAGCTGAGCACTTGCAGAATAATGCTCTACATTCCAAGAGATAATAACTCCTTTGGAATTAAGGCATTAAAATCAGCCTGGTGCCTCCAGATGTTTTGGAATTTGGATGTTTTGATTTGATGTTTCATCAGGCCCCAGAATGATTGCTCAACAGGTAAGACCTGAACCAATGAGTTCAAATTTGGACATCCTTCTGGATCCCCTATTGTGTCTGGAGTCACAAGCGGCCTTCGTGATATAGGGTGCCTCTCATCAACGTTGGCTGGTGGACTAGCTGTAGAACAGGGTTTCCCAAGCTTGGGTCTCCAGCTGTTTTTGGACTACAAATCCCATCATCCCCTGACCACTGCTCCTGCTAGATAGGGATGATGGGAGTGGTAGTCCAAAAACAGTTGGAGACCCAAGTATGGGAAACCCTGCAGTAGTGGAACAGAATTTCATTGGAAAGAGATGGAAACTCTTCATCATTTTAGGCTTTTAAGATGTTGAATGGCCATCTGTAAGGGATGCTGCAAAAGCTGGTTTCCTGTATTGGCAAGGGATTTGTCTAGAAAGCATGTGAGTTCCTTTCCAATTCTATGATCCTGTGGATAACAGAGAATCAGAGGGACCCTAAAACCTTATAACCTGATTACTGTGATTACTGTGTTTTTGTGGACTACTGGAGTCCACTTTGACAGATGTTATCCTCTGATGGTACATTGGTACAAAGAGGGGAAACCATTGTTCCAGAAAATACTTTAACTCCTCTCCCCCCCCACCACACACAAGAACTATCAGGTGCATGTGTGTGTACAAATATTGTTAGTCACACCCATTGATTCCATTGGGTCACCTCTGAACGTGGCTTAGCTGGATTCAACCAGAAATCTTTTGGTCTTGTGGCCCTGGAAATTTCCCCAACAGATGTGAATAAAACTGGCTATTAAGAGATTGTATGTCAAATATGGTCTTATACAGTATAGGGAGTTTGTCATGATGCTCTACATCTACAAGTCTCCTTCTAACTATTTATTTGTTTATTTATTATATGGCAAATGAGACAAGCAACACAGAATGGTGTGCTCCTGTTAAGGATTGGAGCCAGCCATCTTTCAGAATATTCTATTCCATTCCCTCTCCTCTCCTCTCCTCTCCCCTGCCCCTCCCCAGTATCAGCCAGTATTACATGGACACCGAGCATACTCAGTACGCTTTGGTTTGTTTAAGGCAAATCTCCTCTCCAATTTTATTTTATTTCAGCTGCATAAGGATCCACACTCGGAGAATGAGTTAATTGTTAGCATATAGACTTAATAAGCAGTGATGACAAAAGCATTGCGCCACATTCACCTGTTGGGAGACCCACCTCATATGTTATTCACTGTTTATGATGGTCTGCCTGTCATCTGTCACATGACTCACTGCAATGTAATGTTATTTAACCACGTATTTTCCTTGATTCCATTTATGACATGTATTTTGCAGCAACATCACTTGTTTTGGAAGCAGTGACAAAGGCGCGTGAATCAAATGAAAAATGGGACAGGTTGTTTATGTATACCTGTGTCATTGTGCCTCACAAGTTTCAAAACTACCTTTCAAACTTGAAAGAAATGCCAGCATCATTCCTTTCAGCCTGGTAATCAGTATTACCTAATTGATTTAAAATGCAATGCTTTGACTATGTGGTCTCAATAAATATATATTTAGAGATTTTTCTTTTCCTCCTTGGTTCTTTCATTTCATTTTCATTTTGTGTATTTGCTCATGTCTCCCTTTTCCTGCCCGAGAGAAGCAAACGAAGCAGCTGATAGTTAAACAGAAAACAACATATTCAACACAAAACACCAGAATAAAAGCCAATGTAGCAGAAAATAGGATTTAGCTAAACATAAAACAAGTCAAAGCCAAATTTATGTCAAGAGTACCAACAACACAATAAATCTATTGAATTCATCAAAGTAATTCAATAACAA